>NW_027005475.1:55000-138048 GCF_036934945.1 Oncorhynchus masou masou | reverse complement strand
GTGAGGAGGCCCCCCCTGATGTGGATGGAGGATGGAGGTGGGCCTTTGGGGATGGAGGACCCCATGGTAGCCCGTCACACTGGAGAATCAGAGTCAGAGTCCGTAGTTCCAGGGAAGGACGGAGCCAGTGAAAAGACAAAGCCCCTCCTCAGTGAAAAACAACATGAGGACGAGGACTGAGGACATGGACAGAAATATAAGGTTAGAAAATGTTGCCCGTGACATGGTTTCTAAGGGTCACTGGACATAAAGAGTGCTTGCTTCTTTCCTGGTGTTCCTTTGTGCTTTTTGACTGCAACAGACTAGCCACCGTCAATGTTTGTATCGTACACTACATACAAGAAAACCATTCCCTTTCAAATGTGTCCTTGAACCACGTAAAAGAGAAGAGAGTGGAATGTCCTCTTGTTGATGGATTTTTATTGTGTGTTGGGAAACTGTTGAGTGAATTGTTCAATGTACAACATTTCACACTATTTTACCTGCTTTAGGTATCAAACGTAGTTCAGCTAAATGTATTGTCCAACCTGAAGCCCTCTGTCACCTTTGCATGCTACTGTATAGCCTACTGGAGTAGAGCTCGGTGTCTCTGTCTTATCTGTTAGTAGCTACTGTGTGTCACTGTCAGTTTAATAGAGAAATAAAATCCAAGGATTGAGTTCTCAACAAAGCCATTCTTTTGTATCTGGGAAAACTAAAGGGACATGACTGATCAGCGAACCCCATGTTAAACTTAATTGGTTGTAGTTAGGTTAGGGGTTAGGTTAGAGGTTTGGTTAAGGTGAGGGTTAAGGTTAGGGGTTAGAGTTATGTTATATCATGCCCCTTTTTTCCTGCAACCATAGTCATTTAATTTAGACACTTACAGTGGGGCAAAAAAAACATTTAGTCAGCCACCAATTGCGCAAGTTCTCCCACTTAAAAAGATGAGAGAGCCTGTGATTTTCATCATAGGTACACTTCAACTATGACAGACAAAATTAGAAAGAAAATCCAGAAAATCACATTGTAGGATTTTTAATGAATTTATTTGCAAATTATGGTGTAAAATAAGTATTTGGTCACCTACAAACAAGCAAGATTTCTGGCTCTCACTGACCTGTAACTTCTTCTTTAAGAGGCTCCTCTGTCCTCCACTCGTTACCTGTATTAATGGCACCTGTTTGAACTTGTTATCAGTATAAAAGACACGTGTCCACAACCTCAAACAGTCACACTCCAAACTCCACTATGGCCAAGACCAAAGAGCTGTCAAAGGACACCAGAAACAAAATTGTAGACCTGCACCAGGCTGGGAAGACTGAATATGCAATAGGTAAGCAGCTTGGTTTAAAGAAATCAACTGTGGGAGCAATTATTAGGAAATGGGAGACATACAAGACTACTGATAATCTCCCTCGATCTGGGGCTCCACGCAAGATCTCACCCCGTGAGGTCAAAATGATCACAAGAACAGTGAGCAAAAATCCCAGAACCACACGGGGGGACCTAGTGAATGACCTGTAGAGAGCTGGGACCAAAGTAACAAAGCCTACCATCAGTAACACTACTCCGCCAGGGACTCAAATCCTGCAGTGCCAGGCGTGTCCCCCTGCTTAAGCCAGTACATGTCCAGGCCCATCTGAAGTTTGCTAGAGAGCATTTGGATGATCCAGAAGAAGATTGGCAGAATGTCATATGGTCAGATGAAACCCAAATATAACTTTTTGGTAAAAGCTCAATTTGTCGTGTTTGGAGGACAAAGAATGCTGAGTTGCATCCAAAGGACACCATACCTACTGTGAAGCATGGGGGTGGAAACATCATGCTTTGGGGCTGTTTTTCTGCAAAGGGACCAGGATGACTGATCCGTGTAAAGGAAAGAATGAATGGGGCCATGTATCGTGAGATTTTGAGTGAAAACCTCCTTCCATTAGCAAGGGCATTGAAGATTAAACGTGGCTGGGTCTTTCAGCATGACAATGATCCCAAACACACCGCCGGGCAACGAAGGAGTGGCTTCGTAAGAAGCATTTCAAGGTCCTGGAGTGGCCTAGCTAGTCTCCAGATCTCAACTCCATAGAAAATCTTTGGAAGGAGTTGAAAGTCCATGTTGCCCAGCAACAGCCCCAAAACATCACTGCTCTAGAGGAGATCTGCATGGAGGAATGGGCCAAAATACCAGCAACAGTGTGTGAAAACCTTGTGAAGAGTTACAGAAAACATTTGACCTTTGTCATTGCCAACACAGGGTATATAACAAAGTATTGAGATAAACTTTTGTTATTGACCAAATACTTATTTTCCACCATAATTTGCAAATAAATTCATTAAAAATCCTACAATGTGATTTTCTGGATTTTTAAAAATAATTTTGTCTGTCATAGTTGAAGTGTACCTATAATGAAAATCACAGGCCTCTCTCATCTTTTTAAGTGGGAGAACTTGCACAATTGGTGGCTGACTAAATACTTTTTTTGCCCCACTGTATATGATTAAATGACCATCTGTTATAACAAAAAACACATCCAAACGACTGCTAATTTCCGGATTAAGAATGTGTTGTTGTCCATTTTCAACTTTAGAAGGAAATAGCACCTTTGAATGTGCATACACTGAATGTACAAAACTTTAAGAACACCTGCTCTTTCCTTGACATACAATGACCAGGTCAGTCCAGGTGAAAGCTATGATCCCTTATTGATGTCACCTCTTAAATCCACTACAATCAGTGTAGATGAAAAGGAGGAGAGGTTAAAGAAGGATTTAAGCCTTGAGACAATTGAGACATGGATTGTGTATGTGTGCCACTCAGAGGGTGAATGGGCCATACAAAAGAATCTTTGATGGTAGTTGGTGCCATGCACACCGGTTTGTGTCAAGAACTGCAATGCTGCTGGGTTTTTCATGCTCAACAGTTTCCAGTGTGTGTCAAGAATGGTCAACCAGCCAGGCAACTTGACAACTGTGGGAAGCATTGGAGTTAACATGAGCCAGCATCCCTGTGGAACGCTTTCGACACCTTATAGAGTCCATGCCCTGATGAATTGAGGCTGTTCAAAAGGACAAAAGGGGGTGGAACTTGATATTAGGAAGGTGTTACTAATATTTGGTACACTTAGTGTATGTTTAATTCTTTTTTAAATTGATACTGGATTGATGACATTTCATCCATAACTGCTAAGTCTAAACAGCTGTCTTAAAACTTATCTCTGATACCCTTCATCCTATAGCAATCTCAATTCATCCCCATCTCATCTCATGACATCTCTGTGTCAAATATCATTCCTATTGCTCAGTCCCCATAGAGTCCAGTCCAATATGGCCGACCTGATGATGTCAGTGCAACACCTTTGGACATTCTGCCATCTTTATTTATGTATATGTCAGTCCCCTTCCTTCAGTGTTCTAATCAAAAACCCTACTGAGATTTGACATCGTGGGGGCACTGGTCACAGCAAAAGAGCAGCTAACAAAGCCGACTCGCCCAGGAATTGAGAGAGCACAGGACGTCTTTCAGCTTTTCAACAGCCAGGCAGCTGGTTGGATAAGGATCGAGGACCGACAGAGAATGAATTGGCTGAAAGGGTACCTGTCTGTCTGTCTGCCTGCCTACCTGTCTTTCTGCTCTCTGTCTGGGTAGATGTTTTCTAGATCTCCACCATCTAGTGCAGAACAGAGAAGTCGATCTGAAGGTTGGGAGAAAAGAAAGTGAGCCATCTCTCGAGAGGCCTTGTGACAATCCACATCTCTAACCTGGAGCTCCAGTCATCCATGGCATCATTGTCCTCCAAACTTCTCTTCCATTATGGTTTCTCAGGAAATATTCCATTAAAATTTCTACAGTTCAACCCCTTGAGGTTTGGAGATTCAAGGATTCACTGCTTTATTGCCATTGTTGTGAGGAAGAGAACTGGACTATGGGTGGGGATTTCAAAGTGGATGTTGGTCCCTGAGGGGCCACCGTAAGCAGGAAATGCAGATATAATTCTGGGACCATTGAGAGTAGTTCTAACTCTGTTCTTACTCATCTGTTACCGTTGGAAACAAACGTGTGGTGGTTTGAAATGTGAAAATGTATATACAAAAGTCAAGCCAACACAAACCATGTATAGAGAGAGTATTGCTGAATTCACATCACATCTTTTAGTAGAATAATATATCAAACAAGATGTGATGACGGAAAATAATTTGATAGTTTGTTGCATCGGTCATGCTTTTTACTCATGGAGGTGGATACCATTGTTCCTGTCTGGGATACCATTTAATACACTGAAAACACATTCCTGTTTCTTTCTGTAGAGTGATGAACGTAGAGGGAGAGGAACACATATTTTCTATGACTCTGTGTTCAACAGCTTTAATGTGCTTTCAATGTTCTAAATAGGACTACTATTGAGCCTTGCTGTAATAACAATAAAAAAAAAACACACACACACACACACACACACACACACACACACACACACACACACACACACACACACACACACACACACACACACACACACACACACACACACACACACACACACACACACACACAGTATACCTGTACTCTTCTCCTCTCCTAACTCTGAGGAACTACCTGCTTATTCTCATCACATCTCTGTTAGCTGATATTGCTGTTCTCTATATTTCTTTTAGTCTACATCCAACAGTCAACATAAAGTTGTTGATATGAATGAGAATAAATCAAATTGGGGTACAACCTCTTGTTCATTGGCTTGTGCATGTTTTGTCTGTCATTCTATTGTGTGTCTGATTCCCTTCAACTTCCCTATTGTTTATTCTCTTTCAGGCAAGACAAGTGTAAAACGTATCACATCTCAAATCTAATGCATAGGCATAATAGCACATACAAAGTGTCAGTATTCATGTATTCATTCTCTATGTTTTAAATCAAATCAAATCAAATTGTATTTGTCACATACACATGGTTAGCAGATGTTAATGTGAGTGTAGCGAAATGCTTGTGCTTCTAGTTCCGACAATGCAGTAATAACCAACAAGTAATCTAACTAACATTTCCAAAACTACTGTCTTATACACAGTGTAAGGGGATAAAGAATATGTACATAAAGATATATGAATGAGTGATGGTACACAGCAGCATAGGCAAGATACAGTAGATGGTATCGAGTACAGTATATACATATGAGATGTGTATGATAACAAAGTGGCATAGTTAAAGTGGCTAGTGATACATGTATTACATAAGGATGCAGTAGATGATATAGAGTACAGTATATACCTATACATATGAGATGAATAATGTAGGGTAGGTAAACATTATATTAGGTAGCATTGTTTAAAGTGGCTAGTGATATATTTTACATCATTTCCCATCAATTCCCATTATTAAAGTGGCTGGAGTTGAGTCAGTGTGTTGGCAGCAGCCACTCAATGTTAGTGGTTGCTGTTTAACAGTCTGATGGCCTTGAGATAGAAGCCTTCCTGTAACATCGGGTGGTGTAGGTATCCTGGAGTGCAGGTAGTTTGCCCCCGGTGATGCGTTGTGCAGACCTCACTACCCTCTGGAGAGCCTTACAGTTGTGGGCAGAGCAGTTGCCGTACCAGGCGGTGATACAGCCCGCCAGGATGCTCTCGATGGTGCATCTGTAGAAGTTTGTGAGTGCTTTTGGTGACAAGCCGAATTTCTTCAGCCTCCTGTGGTTGAAGAGGCGCTGCTGTGCCTTCTTCACGATGCTGTCTGTGTGAGTGGACCAATTCAGTTTGTCTGTGATGTGTATGCCGAGGAACTTAAAACTTACTACCCTCTCCACTACTGTTCCATCGATGTGGATAGGGGGGTGTTCCCTCTGCTGTTTCCTGAAGTCCACAATCATCTCCTTAGTTTTGTTGACGTTGAGTGTGAGGTTATTTCCTGACACCACACTCCGAGGGCCCTCACCTCCTCCCTGTAGGCCGTCTCGTTGTTGTTGGTAATCAAGCCTACCACTGTTGTGTTGTCTGCAAACTTGATGATTGAGTTGGAGGCGTGCTTGGCAACGCAGTCGTTGGTGAACAGGGAGTACAGGAGAGGGCTCAGAACTCACCCTTGTGGGGCCCCAGTGTTGAGGATCAGCGTGGTGGAGATGTTGTTGCCTACCATCATCACCTGGGGCGGCCCGTCAGGAAGTCCAGTACCCAGTTGCACAGGGCGGGGTCGAGACCCAGGGTCTCGAGCTTGATAACGAGCTTGGAGGGTACTATGGTGTTGAATGCCGAGCTGTAGTCGATGAACAGCATTCTCACATAGGTATTCCTTTTGTCCAGATGGGTTAGGGCAGTGTGCAGTGTGGTTGAGATTGCATCGTCTGTGGACCTATTTGGGCGGTAAGCAAGTGGGTCTAGGGTGTCAGGTAGGGTGGAGGTGATATGGTCCTTGACTAGTCTCTCAAAGCACTTCATGATGACGGAAGTGAGTGCTACGGGCGGTAGTCGTTTAGCTTAGTTACCTTAGCTTTCTTGGGAACAGGAACAATGGTGGCCCTCTTGAAGCATGTGGGAACAGCAGACTGGTATAGAGATTGATTGAATATGTCCGTAAAAACACACCAGCCAGCTGGTCTGCGCATGCTCTGATGGCGCGGCTGGGGATGCTGTCTGGGCCTGCAGCCTTGCGAGGGTTAACACGTTTAAATGTTTTACTCACCTCGGCTGCAGTGAAGGAGAGTCCGCATGTTTTCGTTGCAGGCCGTGTCAGTGGCACTGTATTGTCCTCAAAGCGGGCAAAAAAGTTATTTAGTCTGCCTGGGAGCAAGACATCCTGGTCCGTGACTGGGCTGGTTTTCTTCTTGTAGTCCGTGATTGACTGTAGACCCTGCCACATACCTCTTGTGTCTGAGCCGTTGAATTGATTATTGGTTTCAATAGAAGCTGGAATTCATGTTAAGCCTCGTTCTTTTTTCTATCCACAGATGAACTGTACAATGTCAGGAACATAAAACACCAATCTTAACTGAGCAAGCAATGCAGGTTTTCAACAGGCTTTTACTATTGATCTGAGAGCTGTACCTTTTTAAAAGCACAAATCAGATGAAACTGTTTTCTTTGTTTCAGATGACGTATCATTGTACATTGCTGGGGAATGATCAGTAATATACAGTAAATAAGAACATACAATGGAGCATTATGAAGCCTGCAGGCTTATCTAATATTCTGCTGAATGGAAAAAAAAGCTACCTCTGGTTTGATTGCACTTCATTTAGTGATCTACAATTCAGGTTGCTCTGAGACCTTGTAGACAACCTCACTCCACTGGTTCTTCTGGACTTCAGTGACTTTGAATACCTTATAGGGCAGAATTAAAACCTCACTCATTTGCATAGGCAGAGTAATATGTCAGGTTACCCCAGAAACATGTTTTGATCTCAAAGCAGGAAACGTTACCGAAAGTGTATCAGGTTTTGAGTTGATAGCTTGAGGTGAAAGAAACAAAACGGATCTCTTTGTCAACAACACTGATTACAAGAAGAGGCAGTTCTGCGGTAGGTGGACCTATATGCTGTTTGACTTAGTTTAAGGATGCGAATGGCATCCGTCCGATAGAAGTGCAGGGAATGGTACTGGAATGTTTTTCCATACAGTGATTTGCCATTTCCAACCACATTGTTGAAGTCAAATTAGAAGGATTGTGATTGAGATTTGGTTTTGGGTTTGTTATTAGTGTATAAATACATAGCATCGGAATGCTCTCTGTTCAGACCACGTTTAGGTGACTTTGCTTTTTGTTTGGCTATCTTCCAGGCTTCATAGAACTTTGAGACACTTGGCCGCTTTAGTGTACATTTCCGTTGTGCAACTTTCATATTTGTCATCAACAGAATCTGGGGCCATGTCCAGTGCGAACGGCTTGGACTGTAAGAACAACATGTCATAGTGTCAAATAAAGACATGCCTGGTCTCCAAATCCAAAGGGATATTTTTGTTCTATGGAAACAGTTCAGCACTTGAAATCACATTTGCATAGTTGGGGGGAGGATGGATTGTATGATGGAGCGATGGCTTGGCTACCCCAGGATGGATTGTATGATGGAGCGATGGCTTGGCTACCCCAGGATGGATTGTATGATGGAGCGATGGCTTGGCTACCCCAGGATGAATTGTATGATGGAGCGATGGCTTGGCTACCCCAGGATGAATTGTATGATGGAGCGATGGCTTGGCTACCCCAGGATGAATTGTATGATGGAGCGATGGCTTGGCTACCCCAGGATGAATTGTATGATGGAGCGATGGCTTGGCTACCCCAGGATGGATTGTATGATGGAGCAATGGCTTGGCTACCCCAGGATGGATTGTATGATGGAGCGATGGCTTGGCTACCCCAGGATGGATTGTATGATGGAGCGATGGCTTGCCTACCCCAGGATGAATTGTATGATGGAGCGATGGCTTGGCTACCCAGGATGGATTGTATGATGGAGCGATGGCTTGGCTACCCAGGATGGATTGTATGATGGAGCGATGGCTTGGCTACCCCAGGATGGATTGTATGATGGAGCAATGGCTTGGCTACCCCAGGATGGATTGTATGATGGAGCAATGGCTTGGCTACCCCAGGATGGATTGTATGATGGAGCAATGGCTTGGCTACCCCAGGATGAATTGTATGATGGAGCGATGGCTTGGCTACCCCAGGATGAAGGTGCTTGTAATAGAGTTTGGTGTAAACACTGATCGAGGGCAATAAATGTCAGTAAAATGTGTATAACAGATGAACAGTGAATAAATATGTCACCAGTGTGTAGTAAAGACAGATGAGGGGACCAACGAGGGGATCAACACCAGCAAAGTGAAAAGGAGACACCAATCAGCCATCCTTTCTTATTCTCACACTCACAGTCACACCCCATATCTAAAAACGAGAGAGAAATCAGTCAAATATGATACAAGAGATTTCAACAAGAACCCAGGACTAACTGTTCCTGTTCCAATGACATTAATACAGAAGCACAATGACATTAATACAGAAGCACAATGACATTAATACAGAAGCACAATGACATTAATACAGAAGCACAATGACATTAATACAGAAGCACAATGACATTATTAAAGAAGCACAATGTGTCACGACTTCTGCCGAAGTTGTTGCCTCTCCTTGTTCGGGCGGTGCTCGGCGTTCGACGTCACCGGTCATCTAGTCATCATTGATCCTTTTTTAATTTTCCATTGGTTTTGTCTTGTCTTCCCACACACCTGTTTTCAATCCCATTCATTACCTGTTGTGTATTTACCCTCTGTTTCCCCTCATGTCTTTGTCAGAGATTGTTCTATTGTCAGTGTAGTTGCTTGTTGTATAGGTGCGCGTGGGTCCTCGTACCCATGTTTGTTTGTATGTGTACATTTTAGTGTGATGGAACATACTACGTGGACTTTATTAAAAACTCCATTTTACACTCCTTTTGACTCTCCTGCGCCTGACTTCCCTGCCATCTATACACCTATGTTTGACAGAATCTCTGACCAATATATATGAAGTCAGCAGGAGAGGACACTATGCCCATGGACCTGGAGGAACGTGTTCAGGAACAAGCGAGGGAGCTTGACTTTATCAGCTCCGTCATGGATCACATTGTCCAGAAAATGGATCGCTGGGAGAGACAGGGAGTTTCTCCAGCGCCACCACCACCACCACCGGAATCTCCCTTGAACGTTTTTCCTCTCCGGAATCGAGGATCCATTTATCCCTACCCACGGGATACAACGGAGATACTGCCGGCTGCCAGGGTTTCCTCCTCAAACTGAACTTATATCTAGCCACGGCCTCCCCAGTACCATCTGACCGTGAGAAGAGTTACGCCCTCGTCTCATGCCTCACCGGGAAAGCCCTGGAATGGGCCAGCGCTGTGTGTAGTAGGGAGGATGCGGCGTTGGACCATTTTGAGGAGTTCACCCGCCAATTCCGGATAGTATTCGATCATCCACCTGAAGGCAAAGCAGCGGGTGAGCTCCTCTATCATCTGAGGCAGGAGACGAGGAGTGCACAGGATTTTGCTTTGGAGTTTAGGACCTTGGCTGCAGGCGCTGGATGGAGCGACAGGGCCCTGATCGACCATTACCGTTGTAGTCTACGCGAGGACGTCCGTCGGGAGCTGGCCTGTAGAGACACCACCCTCACCTTCGACCAGCTGGTGGACATGTCCATCAAGCTGGACAACATGCTGGCTACTCGTGGACGTCTAGATCGGGGTCTGGTTGTTCCATCCTCCCGCACCCTCTCTCCCGAACCTATGGAATTGGGAGGGATGGTGCGCAGGGAGACCGGAGGGGTTCCCGCCGAGCACCATTCATGGTCGCAGAGGGCACACTGCTGGTCGGTGCCGGGTTGGTTCCTCTGGGAATAGAGAGGGCAGGCAGGGCATTCTGGCGTCACCCCAGGTGAGTAGGCACCATTCTCATCCAGAGCCCTCTGCTGCACTAATGTTTGTCTCTGTCTCTTTTCCTGATTTTTCACTGCATTCCCAGTATAAGGCACTAGTAGATTCCGGTGCGGCTGGGAATTTCATTAATAAAAGTCTAGCTCATAGTTTAGGGATCCCTATTGTTCCTGTGGATATGCCTTTCCCTATTCATGCCTTAGATAGTCGACCATTAGGGTCAGGGTTTATCAGGAGGTAACCGCACCTTTGTGTATGATAACGCAGGAGGGTCACAAGGAGAAGATTAGTCTTTTCCTTATTGATTCTCCTGCGTATTCTGTGGTGCTAGGCCTACCCTGGTTAGTTTGTCATAACCCCACTGTTTCTTGGCCACAGAGTGCTCTCACAGGGTGGTCGCGAGAATGCTCAGGTAGGTGTTTAGGGGTTTCCGTTGGTGCTACTACGGTGGAAAGTCCAGACCAGGTCTCCAGCGCATTCCCCGAATATGCCGATTTGTATATGTATATCCCATTTAGCAGACACGACTTACAAGTGCGCCACTTTTTACATATGGGTGGCCCCAGCGGGAATCGATGGCGTTGCGATGCTCTGGCCACACAGGACACGCTCTCGCCTTCTGTAATTGGCCGACTCCAACCACGGTAAAGGAGTTGCAGCGTTTTTTGGGGTTTTCCAATTACTACCGGAGGTGTATCCGGGGTTTTGGTCAGGTAGCAGCTCCCATTACCTCACTGCTAAAGGGGGGCCCGGTGCGCTTGCAGTGGTCGGCTGAGGCGAACAGGGCTTTTGAGCACCTGAAGACTCTGTTTACCTCGGTGCCTGTGCTGGCTCATCCGGATCCCTCTTTGCCATTCATAGTGGAGGTGGACGCATCCGAAGCTGGGATAGGAGCAGTGCTCTCTCAGCGTTCGGGTACGCCACTGAAGCTTTGCCCCTGTGCTTTCTTTTCGAAGAAGCTCAGCCCGGCGGAGCGAAACTATGATGTGGGGAACCGAGAGCTGTTAGCTGTCGTAGAAGCCTTGAAGGTGTGGAGGCATTGGCTTGAGGGGGCTAAACACCCTTTTCTCATCTGGACTGACCACCGCAATCTGGAGTACATCCGGCAGGCGAAGAGATTGAATCCTCGCCAGGCAAGGTGGGCCATGTTTTTCACTCGTTTTGTGTTTACTCTTTCTTACAGACCAGGCTCCCAGAACGTTAAGGCAGACGCATTGTCTCGGCTGTATGACACAGAGGAGCGGTCCATGGATCCCACTCCCATACTCCCAGCTTCGTGTCTGGTGGCACCGGTAGTGTGGGAGCTGGACGCGGACATTGAGCGGGCGTCACGTGCAGAGCCTTCTCCCCCTGAGTGTCCAGCTGGTCGTCTGTACGTTCCGTCTGCTGTCCGCGACCGATTGATATATTGGGCTCACACGTCACCCTCCTCTGGTCATCCTGGGATAGGTCGGACGATGCGCTGTCTTGAAGGGAGGTACTGGTGGCTCACTTTAGCTAAGGACGTGAGGATTTATGTTTCTTCCTGCTCGGTGTGCGCCCAGTGCAAGGCTCCTAGACACCTGCCCAGAGGTAAGCTACAACCTCTACCCGTTCCTCAACGGCCATGGTCGCACCTGTCGGTGGATTTTTTGACTGATCTTCCACCTTCACAGGGTTACACCACGATCCTGGTCGTTGTGGATCGGTTTTCAAAGTCCTGTCGTCTCCTCCCTTTGCCCGGTCTCCCTACGGCCTTACAAACTGCAGAGGCCCTGTTTACACACGTTTTCCGGCACTATGGGGTGCCTGAGGATATAGTGTCTGATCGGGGTCCCCAGTTCACATCAAGAGTCTGGAAGGCGTTCATGGAGCGTCTGGGGATCTTGGTTAGTCTTACCTCAGGTTTTCACCCCGAGAGTAATGGGCAGGTGGAGAGAGTTAACCAGGATGTGGGTAGGTTTCTGCGGTCTTATTGCCAGGATCGGCCGGGGGAGTGGGCGAAGTTCGTGCCCTGGGCAGAGATGGCTCAGAACTCGCTACGTCACTCCTCCACTAACCTTACTCCCTTTCAATGTGTATTAGGGGATCAGCCGGTTCTGGCTCCTTGGCATCAGAGCCAGACCGAGGCCCCTGCGGTGGACAACTGGTTTTGGCACGCTGAGGAAACCTGGGAGGCAGCCCACGTCCACCTTCAGCGTGCCATAAGGCGCCAGAAAATTGGCGCAGACCATCGCCGCAGTGAGGCCCCAGTGTTCGCACCAGGGGACAGGGTCTGGCTCTCGACCCGAAACCTGCCCCTTCGCCTGCTCTGCCGGAAGCTGGGTCCGCGGTTTGTGGGGCCGTTTAAAGTCCTGAGGAGAGTGAACGAGGTATGTTATAGGTTATAACTACCCACTCATTACCGTATTAACCCCTCGTTCCATGTGTCTCTCCTCAGGCCGATGGTGGCTGGCCCGCTCCAGGAGGCTGAAGTGCGTGATGTTCCTCCGCCTCCTCTAGACATCGAGGGGGTTCCGGCGTACTCTGTTTGATCCATTTTGGATTCGAGACGTTGGGTCTAGGGGCCTTCAGTACCTCGTGGACTGGGAGGGGTACGGGCCGGAGGAGAGATGCTGGGTTCCGGTGGAGGACGTGTTAGATCCTTCCATGTTATCAGAATTCCACCGTCTCCATCCAGATCGCCCTGCACCTCGCCCTCCGGGTCGTCCCCGAGGCCGGTGTCGGGGGGGTACTGTCACGACTTCTACCGAAGTCGTTGCCTCTCCTTGTTTGGGCGGTGCTCGGCGTTCGACGTCACCGGTCTTCTAGCCATCATTGATCCTTTTTTCATTTTCCATTGGTTTTGTCTTGTCTTCCCACACACCTGTTTTCAATCCCATTCATTACCTGTTGTGTATTTACCCTCTGTTTCCCCTCATGTCTTTGTCAGAGATTGTTCTATTGTCAGTGTAGTTGCTTGTTGTATAGGTGCGCGTCGGGTCCTCGTACCCATGTTTGTTTGTATGTGTACATTTTAGTGTGATGGAGCATACTACGTGGACTTTATTAAAAGACTACATTTTACACTCCTTTTGACTCTCCTGCGCCTGACTTCCCTGCCACCTATACACCTATGTCTGACACAATGACATTATTAAAGAAGCACAATGACATTAATACAGAAGCACAATGACATTAATACAGAAGCACAATGACATTAATACAGAAGCACAATTACATTAATACAGAAGCACAATGACATTAATACAGAAGCACAATGACATTAATACAGAAGCACAATGACATTAATACAGAAGCACAATGACATTAATACAGAAGCACAATGACATAATTTAGCTCTGTCCTAATGTTCTAAATGTGACTTTCTATTTCTCCATTCGTCTTACGGTGGCAATGGTTCACCTCACACATTTAAAGATTTGAAGTAACTTAGTCAAGAAAGGTGCTATTTCAACAAGGATCTAGGTCTTACTAAGCCTGGTCCAAAGACAGGCATACAAACGCACAGCCTGTCAAATAGTGAATCACTGGCCTGTACTGAAGGTTGACACGAGATGTTTGAATCTCTGCAGTGAAACTCTTTGTATTCTATAATTCAGTAAATGGTCAATCATTTGTATGTTTTAATTACCTTGACAAGGACGTTATGGACATGAAAAGGTAAGATATGATAATATAAGATAAGAAATCTTTCTTCCACACGCTGACCTAACACTCGTCACTTGTCCTGGCTCAGTGCGGTATAACGACTCCTCAAAAGTTACATTCTCTCTCAGTTTGGTAAATGTTTAACTTTATGATTGTTGTTTCAGTAAGTAACTTCCAGATGTTTTTTCTCCAGATTTCACATAAATGTAACATTCTTTCATAAAGAGCACATGTTCAACTTAATAAAAAAACGTTTCCCATCTCAAGAGGTAAAATAAATCAAGTATTTCTAGCGGTCGTTCAGTGGGGAACAGGATGTCCTGTTATGCTCGACCCGCTCAGTTTCCCACCACAAAACAGCAGGTCATGGTCAAGTAAAAAGCAATGACAGTTTTAACACTTTATAAGACTTTATTCACATAAAAAACTGATTTACTGAATGTTCCATTTGGTCTTTATTGAAGGGCACGTCATTTAAAATAGCAGGCTTTAAAAATGTAATATTTGTGCACAACTTATTTAAAAAAAAAACATATTTGGCAATGACATGCAGTACAAGTAGTGGAATGTTAGATAATCAGACTGGTACCCAGGCTACACTGATAGTGAAGCATATTTCAAACTAGATACAGCTTTGCTTAGAGGCTGAAGGTAATATTTGTTTACATGTAACGTGTAGTTGCTTTAGATGAGGTGGAATATATCCTTCTTAGAACAGAAGCAGTGGATAAAAAGGACTGTCGTAATGCTTTCTTTTTCTGTTTTTACTCATTGCTTTCAATACAAGCAGCAGTGCACATGCAAACAAATATCCATCAGTCACATTGCTTTCAATACAAGCAGCAGTGCACATGCTAACAAATATCCATCAGTCACATTGCTTTCAATACAAGCAGCAGTGCACATGCTAACAAATATCCATCAGTCACATCGATCACACTGTCAGGGGAAATATAATCAATCCAAGAAAATAATGCAGGTATAATGTTTTTAACAGGATAGATGTAAGGGAGCTGATAGATTCCACAAGAAAGACATGTCTGCGCTTCACAATATATGTCTTCCAGAAGGATCCGTAACTGAACACGAGACGGAACTGTGCTCCTTAAAGAATCTGAAGTGCCCCTTTAACTCTACTTCATGTGATTGTTGGGTTCTAACTTGAATTATAAACTGGGTGGTTCAAGCCCTGGATGCTGATTGGCTGACAGCTCTGGTATTTCAGACCATATACCAGGGGCATGACAAAACATGTATTTTTACTGCTCTAATTACGTTGATAACCAGTTTATAATAACAATAAAGCTCCTCGGGTGGTTGTGGTATATTGGCCACATACCACACCCCTTGTGCCTTATTGCTTCTGCTTCTTCCTGTCACCACATTAGAACTGATTGATTATGTTACATGAACAAGAAATAAACATGTCAGAGGTCAATGAAGGGTGAAGCAGAACTTTGTGAATGAAAAGTTACTGTGAGAGAAAAGGGGAACAGAGTATATGACCCAGGTCTGTTGAGGAAGGTGAACAGGAGGTCACTGATAAACATTATGGAGAAGTGACTAGAGAAAGAACAACTGCTACCAGACTGCCCAACCCGAAGACAACAGTACAACAGTTAGGCAATGTTGGGCAACAGATAAGGATTTCCAAGAAGTTGAGTACCCCTACTCTTGTCCTGACATATAAATGGTTTTTTGATCATGTGCAGAGTGTGCTTGCAGCTGAGGCACCCAGTGGGTTGAAGACACTTTTTATAGTCTTTTTACTTGGTTTGTTCAGAACCAAACTCTGTCATTTTAGAGTGAAATATGACTCACTTTGGCCTCTGCTCTGAGACATTGTTTGCAAAGGTACATGGATATACCTGTTTTTAAGGAATGACACTGCTCTTAAAAAATGTTAAAACACAGTCACATTGGCCCACAGACAGGAACTAACAGAGAGTGGCTCCATTTCCACCAATCAACTGATTGGTTTCAGATCAGTCACCCACTGGGCACAGATGTCCGTTCAAAGTCTAATTTTGATTTACATTTCAACTAATGTGAATTCAATGTGAAATCAACAAAATATTTCACGATATCATTGGATTTTGGTTAAAAGTTTGGTGAAAAAAATATGAAATTTTGTAAATTCAATCAGTTTTCCACATCGGTTCAATGTCACATAGATTTTGTTTTTAAATGATGTGGAAACAACATTGATTCAACCAGTTTTTGCTCAGTGGGCAGTGTCATACGAAGGAAAGTGATGTGGTGGTTGGACTCACTCAATCAACATACCAACCACATTGGACCAATCAATCAATGGAACCATTTCCCCTCCTGTCCTTCCCTACATTGTTCTATAAAAGCATGAATAAAATAACAGTGGTAGAATGAGAGGAGAGGTTGAAGAAGGAGAGGAGAGGTTAAAGAATGAGAGGAGAGGTTGAAGAATGAGAGGAGAGGTTGAAGAATGAGAGGAGAGGTTGAAGAATGAGAGGAGAGGTTGAAGAATGAGAGGAGAGGTTGAAGAATGAGAGGAGAGGTTGAAGAATGAGAGGAGAGGTTGAAGAATGAGAGCAGAGGTTGAAGAATGAGAGGAGAGGTTGAAGAATGAGAGCAGAGGTTGAAGAATGAGAGGAGAGGTTAAATAATGAGAGGAGAGGTTGAAGCATGAGATGAGAGGTTGAAGAATGAGAGAAGTCACAGGCTGCAGATGGAGACAGACATTTACATTTACATTTAAGTCATTTAGCAGACGCTCTTATCCAGAGCGACTTACAAATTGGTGAATTCACCTTCTGACATCCAGTGGAACAGCCACTTTACAATAGGGCATCTAAATCATTAAAGGGGGGTGAGAAGGATTACTTTATCCTATCCTAGGTATTCCTTGAAGAGGTGGGGTTTCAGGTGTCTCCGGAAGGTGGTGATTCACTCCGCTGTCCTGGCGTCGTGAGGGAGTTTGTTCCACCATTGGGGGGCCAGAGCAGCGAACAGTTTTGACTGGGCTGAGCGGGAACTGTACTTCCTCAGTGGTCGGGAGGCGAGCAGGCCAGAGGTGGATGAACGCAGTGCCCTTGTTTGGGTGTAGGGCCTGATCAGAGCCTGGAGGTACTGGGGTGCCGTTCCCATCACAGCTCCGTAGGCAAGCACCATGGTCTTGTAGCGGATGCGAGCTTCAACTAGAAGCCAGTGGAGAGAGCGGAGGAGCGGGGTGACGTGAGAGAACTTGGGAAGGTTGAACACCAGACGGGCTGCGGCGTTCTGGATGAGCTGTAGGGGTTTAATGGCACAGGCAGGGAGCCCAGCCAACAGCGAGTTGCAGTAATCCAGACGGGAGATGACAAGTGCCTGGATTAGGACCTGTGCCGCTTCCTGTGTGAGGCAGGGTCGTACTCTGCGGATGTTGTAGAGCATGAACCTACAGGAACGGGCCACTGCCTTGATGTTAGTTGAGAACGACAGGGTGTTGTCCAGGATCACGCCAAGGTTCTTAGCGCTCTGGGAGGAGGACACAATGGAGTTGTCAACCGTGATGGCGAGATCATGGAACGGGCAGTCCTTCCCCGGGAGGAGGAGCAGCTCCGTCTTGTCGAGGTTCAGCTTGAGGTGGTGATCCGTCATCCACACTGATATGTCTGCCAGACATGCAGAGATGCGATTCGCCACCTGGTCATCAGAAGGGGGAAAGGAGAAGATTAATTGTGTGTCGTCTGCATAGCAATGATAGGAGAGACCATGTGAGGTTATGACAGATCCAAGTGACTTGGTGTATAGCGAGAATAGGAGAGGGCCTAGAACAGAGCCCTGGGGGACCCCAGTGGTGAGAGCGCGTGGCGAGGAGACAGATTCTCGCCACGCCACCTGGTAGGAGCGACCTGTCAGGTAGGACGCAATCCAAGCGTGGGCCGCGCCGGAGATGCCCAACTCGGAGAGGGTGGAGAGGAGGATCTGATGGTTCACAGTATCGAAGGCAGCCGATAGGTCTAGAAGGATGAGAGCAGAGGAGAGAGAGTTAGCTTTAGCAGTGCGGAGCGCCTCCGTGATACAGAGAAGAACAGTCTCAGTTGAATGACTAGTCTTGAAACCTGACTGATTTGGATCAAGAAGGTCATTCTGAGAGAGATAGCGGGAGAGCTGGCCAAGGACGGCACGTTCAAGAGTTTTGGAGAGAAAAGAAAGAAGGGATACTGGTCTGTAGTTGTTGACATCGGAGGGATCGAGTGTAGGTTTTTTCAGAAGGGGTGCAACTCTCGCTCTCTTGAAGACGGAAGGGACGTAGCCAGCGGTCAGGGATGAGTTGATGAGCGAGGTGAGGTAAGGGAGAAGGTCTCCGGAAATGGTCTGGAGAAGAGAGGAGGGGATAGGGTCAAGCGGGCAGGTTGTTGGGCGGCCGGCCGTCACAAGAAGCGAGATTTCATCTGGAGAGAGAGGGGAGAAAGAGGTCAGAGCACAGGGTAGGGCAGTGTGAGCAGAACCAGCGGTGTCGTTTGACTTAGCAAACGAGGATCGGATGTCGTCGACCTTCTTTTCAAAATGGTTGACGAAGTCATCTGCAGAGAGGGAGGAGGGGGGAGGGGGAGGAGGATTCAGGAGGGAGGAGAAGGTGGCAAAGAGCTTCCTAGGGTTAGAGGCAGATGCTTGGAATTTAGAGTGGTAGAAAGTGGCTTTAGCAGCAGAGACAGAGGAGGAAAATGTAGAGAGGAGGGAGTGAAAGGATGCCAGGTCCGCAGGGAGGCGAGTTTTCCTCCATTTCCGCTCGGCTGCCCGGAGCACTGTTCTGTGAGCTCGCAATGAGTCGTCGAGCCACGGAGCGGGAGGGGAGGACCGAGCCGGCCTGGAGGATAGGGGACATAGAGAGTCAAAGGATGCAGAAAGGGAAGAGAGGAGGGTTGAGGAGGCAGAATCAGGAGATAGGTTGGAGAAGGTATGAGCAGAGGGAAGAGATGATAGGATGGAAGAGGAGAGAGTAGCGGGGGAGAGAGCGAAGGTTGGGACGGCGCGATACCATCCGAGTAGGGGCAGTGTGGGAAGTGTTGGATGAGAGCGAGAGGGAAAAGGATACAAGGTAGTGGTCGGAGACTTGGAGGGGAGTTGCAATGAGGTTAGTGGAAGAACAGCATCTAGTAAAGATGAGGTCGAGCGTATTGCCTGCCTTGTGAGTAGGGGGGGAAGGTGAGAGGATGAGGTCAAAAGAGGAGAGGAGTGGAAAGAAGGAGGCAGAGAGGAATGAGTCAAAGGTAGACGTGGGGAGGTTAAAGTCGCCCAGGACTGTGAGAGGTGAGCCGTCCTCAGGAAAGGAGCTTATCAAGGCATCAAGCTCATTGATGAACTCTCCGAGCGAACCTGGAGGGCGATAAATGATAAGGATGTTAAGCTTGAAAGGGCTGGTAACTGTGACAGCATGGAATTCAAAGGAGGCGATAGACAGATGGGTAAGGGGAGAAAGAGAGAATGACCACTTGGGAGAGATGAGGATCCCGGTGCCACCACCCCGCTGACCAGAAGCTCTCGGGGTGTGCGAGAACACGTGGGCGGACGAAGAGAGAGCAGTAGGAGTAGCAGTGTTATCTGTGGTGATCCATGTTTCCGTCAGTCCCAAGAAGTCGAGGGACTGGAGGGAGGCATAGGCTGAGATGAACTCTGCCTTGTTGGCCGCAGATCGGCAGTTCCAGAGGCTACCGGAGACCTGGAACTCCACGTGGGTCGTGCGCGCTGGGACCACCAGATTAGGGTGGCCGCGGCCACGCGGTGTGGAGCGTTTGTATGGTCTGTGCAGAGAGGAGAGAACAGGGATAGATAGACACATAGTTGACAGGCTACAGAAGAGGCAACGCTAATGCAAAGGAGATTGGAATGACAAGTGGACTACACGTCTCGAATGTTCAGAAAGTTAAGCTTACGTAGCAAGAATCTTATTGACTAAAATGATTGAAATGATACAGTACTGCTGGAGTAGGCTAGCTGGCAGTGGCTGCGTTGTTGACACTACACTAATCAAGTCGTTCCGTCGAGTGTAATAGTTTCTACAGTGCTGCTATTCGGGGGCTAGCTGGCTAGCAAGCAGTGTTGATTACGTTACGTTGCGTTAAAAGAACGACAATAGCTGGCTAGCTAACCTAGAAAATCGCTCTAGACTACACAATTGTCTTAGATACAAAGACGGCTATGTAGCTAGCTAGCTACGATCAAACAAATCAAACCGTTGTACTGTAATGAAGTGAAATGAAAATGTGATACTACCTGTGGAGCGAAGCGGAATGTTGACCGGGTTGTTGAAGTTCTATTCAGTAGACGTTAGCTAGCTGTTGGCTAGCTAGCTAGCAGTATCTCCTACGTTAAGGACGACAAATAGCTGGCTAGCTAACCTCGGTAAATTAAGATAATCACTCTAAGTCTACACACTCTAAACTACACAATTATCTTGGATACGAAGACAGCAAAGACAGCTATGTAGCTAGCTAACACTACACTAATCGAGTCGTTCAGTTGAGTGTAATAGTTTCTACAGTGCTAGTAGACGTCAGCTAGCTGCTGGGCAGATAGCAGTGTAGACTACGTTAGGACGACGAAATACGATAATTACGCAATTATCTTTGATACAAAGACGGCTATGTAGCTAGCTAAGAAGAAATTGCTAAGATTAGACAAATCAAACCGTTGTACTATAATGAAATGTAATGAAAATGTAATGAAAAGTTATACTACCTGCGGACCGAAGTGTAGATGCGACCGCTCGCTCCAACCCGGAACCGGAAACAGAGGCAGTGGGTTTAGATGACCTCAGTTGTGATGACAGTCCTGCCTCTGAAACTAGCCAATCACCAGTGGCTGAAAAAGCAGCGTGTCGACTGACCAACTTCTGTTGGGAGGCCATTCACACCACATGATGATGCAATCCCATCACTTTGTAATTGACCTTTCACAATAGAAGGAGACGTTCAGAGGCGTGATGTGGTCTTTGAAATGCCTATTCATACATAAAGTGAAGGATCTGCGCATCAAATCTATAGCCAATCAATCAACTGAAAATACTTTATTTGGAGAAAAATGCTTACAGTTCCATTACTCCAGTGGCAAAAATCCTGTTATCTAAGATTGTAATCAACCTTTAACTATTCTAAAAGGGTAAACACAGGTAGATGTAGAAACTGTATGAACACCATAGTGGATTGACACTCACTGCAATAGACATAGAAACTGTATGAACACCATAGTGGATTGACACTCACTGCAAAAGATGTAGAAACTGTATGAACACCATAGTGGATTGACACTCACTGCAATAGACGTAGAAACTGTATTAACACCATAGTGGATTGACACTCACTGCAAAAGATGTAGAAACTGTATGAACACCATAGTGGATTGACACTCACTGCAATAGACGTAGAAACTGTATGAACACCATAGTGGATTGACACTCACTGCAAAAGATGTAGAAACTGTATGAACACCATAGTGGATTGACACTCACTGCAAAAGATGTAGATACTGTATGAACACCATAGTGGATTGACACTCACTGCAATAGACGTAGAAACTGTATGAACACCATAGTGGATTGACACTCACTGCAATAGACGTAGAAACTGTATGAACACCATAGTGGATTGACACTCACTGCAAAAGATGTAGAAACTGTATGAACACCATAGTGGATTGACACTCACTGCAATAGACGTAGAAACTGTATGAACACCATAGTGGATTGACACTCACTGCAAAAGATGTAGAAACTGTATGAACATCATAGTGGATTGACACTCACTGCAATAGACATAGAAACTGTATGAACACCATAGTGGATTGACACTCACTGCAATAGACGTAGAAACTGTATGAACACCATAGTGGATTGACACTCACTGCAATAGACATAGAAACTGTATGAACACCATAGTGGATTGACACTCACTGCAATAGACGTAGAAACTGTATGAACACCATAGTGGATTGACACTCACTGCAATAGACGTAGAAACTGTATGAACACCATAGTGGATTGACACTCACTGCAAAAGACGTAGAAACTGTATGAACACCATAGTGGATTGACACTCACTGCAATAGACGTAGAAACTGTATGAACACCATAGTGGATTGACACTCACTGCAAAAGCAACATCTTCCTTACTGTCTAGTTCACATTTACTGATGTTGTAGAATGTAATTTATAATAAAGAGGCATCAGCGCAATGGATCTAGCAGGGGAAATGATCCTTGGATATGAATATCTGATACCAGACTACAAAGGCGATGCGAGCCCTGGAACATTTACATTTAATTGACTTTTTGTATGATATTGCACTCATTAACTGCCAGCCCTCATGATTGCATAATTGCACCTCATAATGTTCCTGTTTTGAATTCTGTTCTGATACGTGCTGGAAGCTAGCGCAACGTTAGCATAACAATAGGCACATTAGTGTAAACTAGCACTATAAACGCTTGTTGATTCATTGTGTGATAGCTGAGTATTAACATGACCCTCCTAGACATGGCCTGGGGCCGGGCTAATCTAATTTATCTTGAGTAATGTTGTCTGTCATTAGCAAAAAAATACAATCGCTCCCTCAGAAGGCCCTAAAATTGTGATCTGCGCTGGGTAAAATTAGCCACCAATTAAAGCTATTTTTCTAAAGACAAAAATGGATAACTCAGAAACGATTAAGGGAGAACATTAAGGAGATCCGCTAAATGGCCTCGGAGTTCACTGCGTAACACTCCCAGGTGAGAGACAGAGACAGACGGACGATGTTGAGCCTATTCACTGTTTCTCATCCTTCACAGGTTGACAGAGGTTCTGTGGTGTGATGATGTTGATCATCATTACCAGGGATGCTGGGGACATGTGTTGTCGCTGTTGGCTGTTGCTTGGCGACACCGCAGGTGGATGGTGTTTGATTCTACACCGAAACAGATAGGAGGTTAGTTGGGGAGACAGGCGGCACGGAAATATACCATTATTACAAATATAGAAAGGTCTCCCAACTGACATGTCATCAGAGATAGAGAGAGAGAGAGGGAGGGAGGGAGAGAAAGGGAGAGAAAGAGAGCGAAAGTGAGAGGAGGAGAGGGAGAGAGCTCAAAAGAGAGAGAGAGAAATTGCTAATCTTTCTCTCAAGAAGGGTGGGAGGAGGTTTGGAGTTGGGTTGAGAAAGAGAGAGGTTTCACAGAGAATGAATCCAGGTGAACAAAAGTGCTAATGAACACAAAGGTCTTGATTCAACTCCATGGGCCTTAGTTTGTCTTCCAGTGTTGCTGATTCCTGTCCATCTGCTGGTTCAGTAGGCTTCTGATTGTGCTTCTGAAGAGCACATTAGTTCTATCAGAGTGCATTCTGTTTCTGTAAGTGTGAAACATTATGATTCTCTGCGGCTTTTTAAGCACATACACGCATTCGTGCACGTGCACATAAACACACACAATTGCACACACACACAATTGCACGCACACACAATTGCACACACACACACACTGCAGAGTGTGCCCTTTTCCCCTTTTGTCACATCGTCACCCTCCATTTATTGTGTTAAAACTGCAGGCTGTGAGAGACTTGACACTACAGAAAATGGGCCCTGCCTAAAGTTGGGCACAGTAGTTTATAAAAAGCCTAGACATCTGTATCCTCATGTCTTACACATTGAAATACAGTATGAAAGGTGTCTATAATGACGATTCTACTATTTCACACTCTGATTCTGTTTCATCCCACACACACACCCTCTGAACCCACACACACCCTCTGAACCCACACACAACCTCTGAACCCACACACCCTCTGAACCCACACACACCCTCTGAACCCATACACATCCTCTGAACCCACACACACCCTGAACCCACACACCTCCTCTGAACCCACACACACCCTCTGAACCCACACACACCCTCTGAACCCACACACACCCGCTGAACCCACACACACCCCACTCACCCACCCCACACTCACTCTCGCAGCACCATGTTGGAGGAGAAGAAAACCAAGGTGAGGATCACGTTCTTCGACCTCCTGGAGGGCATCTCCTGCATGCTGGCTGCCATGGTGACGGACCACTGGACTGTACTGAGCCCGCCGTTCGACAAGTTCAACACCACCTGTGAGACGGCCCACTTTGGCCTCTGGAAGCTCTGCATGAAGACCATCTTCATGGTGGAGGAAGATTTCTCTGATTCTTCATTTCTCTGATTCTGTTTCATTCATTAAGTCCAAGAAAATCCCTTTTTCACTATTTAGTCTGAGGATTCATTCCATTTATATTCCAGTATAGTATAAATTATGGATTTAGTAGCATCTTCAAGCAGCTATACATATAGAATAGCAGACACTTAAAACACAACAACCAAAATAGTATGAAACAGCAGAGGAACAAGTGGAGACACCTGTTGCTATACAATTACATGCCCTTTCAAGGACTTAACTCATTCATCTGCAGAGTGGATGTACTTGAATAACAAAGGATGTATATCGCTAGACAGTGGATTAAATACAATCCTTTCATGATTCCTTAACTGTCAACTATTAAGGTGTAAAGATATATTATCTTTAGTCCTCTGTCGTCCTCTGTTAGATTTAAATATATCCTTGCTTTTCCCGAATTTGGATTGGGTGCAGCAGTCAGGTGCCCCCCCCCCGTGTCTCAGGCCCCTCAGTGATTGGTGGAGAAGTAGATCAGCTCGTAAAAAAGGAACTCTCCCATGAGCCCCTTAAATGGAGCCAGAGAGCAACAAGACACTTTCTGATAGGTAGAAATAACACAGAAATCTATTAAAAAGAACATGTTCTAAATATTCACATTTGATTTCCAGGGTATCTAGAACAACAATTTGGCTTAGATATCAGTCTTTTCCACCTCTGAATCGTCAATGTCGTATAAAAGCTTAGACCAGGTCGAGCCCTCAACCCGTCTGGTTCGATCGTATCCCATCACAGCACCTAACCCCTGACCCCAAGTAGCTCAGACTGGTCGAAGTTGGTAAATATTTCACATCCTTCTTCACAGCAGTGCTGTATAGACTTGGGCTAAACACTGTAAACATGTTCCTGAGAGGGAGCGTAGGAATCTAGGGCACTGTCATCTGGCCCCTTTTCTTCGAGCAGAAGCAGAGATCTGTGGATGGAGAGAGAGAGAGATGGAGAGAGAGAGAGAGAGAGAGAGAGAGAGAGAGAGAGAGAGAGAGAGAGAGAGAGAGAGAGAGAGAGAGAGAGAGAGAGAGAGAGAGAGAGAGAGAGAGAGAGAGAGAGAGATATTTTGTGCTTTATTGAGGCTGCTGGAGAAGACTAATTCTTAATACTCCGTTCAAGGAGCTAGACAATCTCACAGGGACCTGTACTATAATACACAACCACACACACACACTTCATACACTCTCTCAGCACCATGTTGGAGGAGAGGAAGACCAAGGTGAAGATCACGTTCTTCGTCATCCTGGTGGGCATCTCCTGCATGCTGGCTGCCATGGCGACGGACCACTGGACTGTACTGAGCCCGCCGTTCGACAAGTTCAACGCCACCTGTGAGACGGCCCACTTTGGCCTCTGGAAGCTCTGCATGAAGACCATCTTCATGGTGGAGGAGGACCCTGAGGGCCAGGGCTGTGGCCCCATCAGTCTGCCCGGAGGTAAGGGCTGCTTCTACCCTCCGTCTCTGTTAGGGTCAGGGAGTCTACCCAGAGCTAGGGGTCCTTTACTGTAGATCCTCCAGGTGGTACGCAGAACTGAGTGATCTCCACTTGTTTGGCCAGCAAGTCAAAATAGGCTATATATTGTAAAAATGTAGGTTTAAAGGTTTAAAATTGAATTTATGACTTTGTGACTGTGCCAGCTGGTGACCACCCTGCAGAGCTGCCTCCAGTACATGAGTCATCCCAATAAATGCCAACCTGCAGGTGGTGCAGTGTGATTGTTTCTAACCCTCTGTGTCAGTTCGTGTAAGGTTGTGTCCCAAATGATACCCTATTCCCTACACAGTGTACTACTTCTGACCAGACACAACATAGGTAATAGTGTGCCATTTGGGACACAGACAGAGATGAACAACTAGCAGAGCAGTAAATGTCTCTTTGCTCTCCTGTCTCTGTGTTAATGTCTGCTTGCCAGGAAGGTGTTTGTTTCTAACCTGTTTCTTCTGAGGCTAAAAGAACACGGTTAACCCCTTTCTCTGTCCAGTAGTGTCTCCCCAGAGGCAAGGGGTGATTGACCATATCTGTCTCTATTAGTGAGCTACAGTAAGGGTGAGGGGTTACATGGGCTGCAGAAATTCATCTCCTGGCTTTCAGTCATTGTATCATCTTGTTGCTGGTGGGGGTCGTTACCAATATGCGGCCTTCCAATTAGAATTTGGCTAACTTGTCAGGGATTCAGGGACTCTCCCCCTGCTTTTCTGTCTGAGCGTACAGTAAACCTGCCCCTCTCCAGTTCCATCTCTGCAGATGTCAGATGGTAGAGGAGAGAGAGCTGAGAGTGAGTGGTGTGAGTGTACTGCCCTCTCATATACACACACACACACACGCACGCACGCACGCACCCAGAGTTACTGTGTGTGCCTGTGTGTGCCTGTGTGTGTGTGTGTGTGTGTGTGTGTGTGTGTGTGTGTGTGTGTGTGTGTGTGTGTGTGTGTGTGTGTGTGTGTGTGTGTGTGTGTGTGAGAGAGAGAGAGAGAGAGTTTAACTATGTGTGTTTCACTTGCTCTGGCAATGTAAGCATACAGTGCCTTGTGAAAGTATTTGGCCCCCTTGAACTTTGCGACCTTTTGCCACATTTCAGGCTTCAAACATAAAGATATAAAACTGTATTTTTTTTTCTGAAGAAGCGATAATATTGAAATGGAAGGAGTATCAGACCACTGCAAATCTACCAAGACCTGGCCGTCCCTCTAAACTTTCAGCTCATACAAGAAGAAGACTGATCAGAGATGCAGCCAAGAGGCCCATGATCACTCTGGATGAACTGCAGAGATCTACAGCTGAGGTGGGAGACTCTGTCCATAGGACAACAATCAGTCGTATATTGCACAAATCTGGCCTTTATGGAAGAGTGGCAAGAAGAAAGCCATTTCTTAAAGATATCCATAAAAAGTGTTGTTTAAAGTTTGCCACAAGCCACCTGGGAGACACACCAAACATGTGGAAGAAGGTGCTCTGGTCAGATGAAACCAAAATTGAACTTTTTGGCAACAAACGTTATGTTTGGCGTAAAAGCAACACAGCTCATCACCCTGAACACACCATACCCACTGTCAAACATGGTGGTGGCAGCATCATGGTTTGGGCCTGCTTTTCTTCAGCAGGTACAGGGAAGATGGTTAACATTGATGGGAAGATGGATGGAGCCAAATACAGGACCATTCTGGAAGAAAACCTGATGGAGTCTGCAAAAGACCTGAGACTGGGACGGAGATTTGTCTTCCAACAAGACAATGATCCAAAACATAAAGCAAAATCTACAATGGAATGGTTCAAAAATAAACATATCCAGGTGTTAGAATGGCCAAGTCAAAGTCCAGACCTGAATCCAATCGAGAATCTGTGGAAAGAACTGAAAACTGCTGTTCACAAATGCTCTCCATCCAACCTCACTGAGCTCGAGCTGTTTTGCAAGGAGGAATGGGAAAAAATTTCAGTCTCTCGATGAGCAAAACTGATAGAGACATACCCCAAGCGACTTACAGCTGTAATCGCAGCAAAATGTGGCGCTACAAAGTATTAACTTAAGGGGGCTGACTAATTTTGCACGCCCAATTTTTCAGTTTTTGATTTGTTAAAAAAGTTTGAAATATCCAATAAATGTCGTTCCACTTCATGATTGTGAAAAATTGGGCGTGCAATATATATATTCAATTCAATTCAATTAAGGGCTTTATTGGAAAAGCTCTGTCTATATATATATATATAGAGAGAGAGAGACAGAGCGAGAGGGTTTTCTTTGCCATGAAAAAGGAACATAAATTTGACATACTAATTAGGTTCAGGCTAAAAATACTTGAATCAGTTATAGAATCCATTGCACTTTATAGTTGTCAGGTCTGGGGTCCGCTCACCAACCAAGAATTCACAAAATGAGACACACACCAAATTAAGACTCAGCATGCAGAATTCTGCAAAAATATCCTCTGTGTACAACGTAAAATATCAAATCGTGTATGCAGAGCGGAATTAGGCCGATACCTGCTAATTATCAAAATCCAGAAAAGAGCTGTTAAATTCTACACCCACCTAAAAGGAAGCGATTCCCAAACCTTCCATAACAAAGCCATCACTTACAGAGAAATTAACCTGGAGAAGAGCCCCTAAGTAAGCTGGTTCTGAGGCTCAGCTCACAAACACAAACAGACCACACAGAGCCCCAGGACAGCAACACAATTAGACCCAACCAAATCATGAGAAAACAAAAATATAATTATTTGACACATTGGAAAGAATTAACAAAAAAACTGCCAAAGGCAGACCTGGCTCTCAAGAGAAGACAGGCTATGTGCACACTGCCCACAAAATGAGGTGGAAACTGAGCTGCACTTCCTATCTTCCTGCCAAATGTATGACTTTTTTAGAGATACGTACTTCCCTCAGATCACACAGACCAACAAAGAATTAGAAAACAAATCCAATTTTTATCAACTTCTATATCTATTGGGTGAAATACCACAGTGTGCAATCACAGCAGCAAGATTTGTGAACTGTTGCCACAAGAAAAGGGTAACCAGTGAAGAACAAACACCATTGTAAATACATCCTATATTTAGGATTATTTATAACTATTTTCACATCATTACAACACTGTATATGATTGACATTATATGACATTTGAAATGTCTTTATTCTTTTGGAACTTTGTGAGTGTAATGTTTACTATTATTTTGATTGTTTATTTCACTTTTGTTTATTATCTATTTCACTTGCTTTGGGAATATTAACATATGTTTCCCATGCCAATAAAGCCCTTTAAATTGAAATTGAGAGAGAGAGAGACAGGTTTAACTGTGAGGGAGAGACAGAGAGAAAGAGACAGGGAGAGAGTGAGAGAGACAGAGAGAGACAGAGAGAGACAGAGAGAGAGAGAGAGAGAGAGAGAGACAGAGAGAGAGAGATAGAGACAGAGAGAGAGAGAGAGAGAGAGAGAGAGTGAGAGAGAGTGAGAGAGAGAGACAGAGACAGAGAGAGATAGATAGAGACAGAGAGAGACAGAGAGAGAGAGAGAGACAGAGACAGAGAGAGACAGAGAGAGAGAGGGGAGAGAGAGACAGAGACAGAGACAGAGACAGAGAGCGAGAGCGAGAGCAAGAGTGAGAGCGAGAGCGACAGAGACAGAGATAGAGACAGAGACAGAGAGAGACAGAGAGAGAGAGGGGAGAGAGAGACAGAGACAGAGACAGAGAGCGAGAGCAAGAGTGAGAGCGACAGAGATAGAGATAGAGACAGAGACAGAGAGACAGAGACAGAGAGAGAGAGCGGCTGGTTTGTGTGTGTGAGTGTGGACAAGACAGAGCTGCTCTTCCTCCTGGGGAAGGCCTACCCGCTCCATAACATCTCCATCACAGTTGACAACTCCAGTGTCCCCCTCACAGAGTGCAAAGAACCTTTACGTGACCCTGGACAACATCCTGTCGTTCTCTGCAAACATCAAAGCACTGACATGATATTGCAGGTTCATGCTCTACAACATCCATAGAGCATGACCCTACCTCACACAGGAAGTGGCACAGGTCCTAATCCAGGCACTTGTCATCTCCCATCTGGACTACTGCAACTCGCTGTTGGCTGGGCTCCCTGCTTGTGTCACCAAACTCCTGCAATTTATCCAGAACACCGTTCAACCTTCCCAAGTTCTCCCATGTCACCCCGCTCCACAGCCCATCCCACTGGCTTCCAGTCGAAGCTCACATCCAATACAGACCATGGTACTTACCTATGGAGCAGAAAGAGAAACTGTCTCTTCCTTCCTTCAGGCTCAAACCGTACACTCCAACCTGAGTACTCCGTTCTGCCACCTCTGGTCTCTAGGCCCTCCCACCTCAACAGGAGGTCAGCACCCGCTCAGCCCAGTCAAAGCTCTTCTCCTTCATGGCACCCTAATGGTGGAACCACCTTCCCCCTGAAGAGGCCCTGCCCTGTCTTCCAAAAACATCTGAAATCCCGCCTCTTCAAAGAGTATCTTGAATAATTCCACAGCACCCCCGTTTAGGAAATTGCCTTCCGTAAACTAAAATTCAGACTTGCTAGTCCAACTGAGTGACTTGACTCGCTAGTCCAACCGAGGTGTGTGAATTGACTCGCTAGTCCAACCGAGGTGTGTGAATTGACTCGCTAGTCCAATCGGGGTGTGTGAATTGACTCGCTAGTCCAACCGAGCTGTGTGAATTGACTCGCTAGTCCAACCGAGGTGTGTGAATTGACTGGCTAGTCCAACTGAGGTGTGTGAATTGACTCGCTAGTCCTATTGGGGTGTGTGAATTGACTCACTAGTCCAACCGGGGTGTGTGAATCTTGCTAGTCCTAGTGATGTGTGTAAATTGACTCGCTAGTCCAACCGAGGTGTGTGAATTGACTCGTGAAACTGGATGTGCTAGATGTACTACATTCAGTCGTTCACACTTAGAAGAAAGGCAGTGGGAACTGTCTAATTACATCTGTGGAAGCCATGAGGATGTGGAAGACAGGCAGTGGGAACTGTTTAATTACATCTGTGGAAGCCACGAGGATGTGGAAGACAGGCAGTGGGAACTGTCTAATTACATCTGTGGAAGCCACGAGGATGTGGAAGACAGGCAGTGGGAACTGTCTAATTACATCTGTGGAAGCCATGAGGATGTGGAAGACAGGCAGTGGGAACTGTCTAATTACATCTGTGGAAGCCATGAGGATGTGGAAGACAGGCGGTGGGAACTGTTTAAATACAGGTGTGGAAGCCATGAGGATGTGGAAGACAGGCAGTGGGAACTGTCTAAATACAGGTGTGGAAGCCATGAGGATGTGGAAGACAGGCAGTGGGAACTGTCTAAATACACGTGTGGAAGCCATGAGGATGTGGAAGACAGGCAGTGGGAACTGTCTAAATACACGTGTGGAAGCCATGAGGATGTGGAAGACAGTTCCCACTGCCTGTCTAAATACAGCTGTGTAAACCATGAGGATGTGGAAGACAGGCAGTGGGAACTGTCTAAATACAGCTGTGGAAACCATGAGGATGTGGAAGACAGGCAGTGGGAACTGTCTAAATACATCTGTGGAAGCCATGAGGATGTGGAAGACAGGCAGTGGGAACTGTCTAAATACAGGTGTGGAAGCCATGAGGATGTGGAAGACAGGCAGTGGGAACTGTCTAAATACAGGTGGGGAAACCATAAAGATGTGGAAGACAGGCAGTGGGAACTGTCTAAATACATCTGTGGAAGCCATGAGGATGTGGAAGACAGGCAGAGTGGGAACTGTCTAAATACATATGTGGAAGCCATGAGGATGTGGAAGACAGGCAGTGGGAACTGTCTAAATGCAGCTGTGGAAACCATGAGGATGTGGAAGACAGGCAGTGGGAACTGTCTAAATACAGCTGTGGAAACCATGAGGATGTGGAAGACAGGCAGTGGGAACTGTCTAAATACAGCTGTGGAAACCATGAGGATGTGGAAGACAGGCAGTGGGAACTGTCTAAATACAGCTGTGTAAACCATGAGGATGTGGAAGACAGGCAGTGGGAACTGTCTAAATACAGCTGTGGAAACCATGAGGATGTGGAAGACAGGCAGTGGGAACTGTCTAAATATGTCTGTGGAAGCCATGAGGATGTGGAAGACAGGCAGTGGGAACTGTCTAAATATGTCTGTGGAAGCCATGAGGATGTGGAAGACAGGCAGTGGGAACTGTCTAAATACATCTGTGGAAGCCATGAGGATGTGGAAGACAGGCAGTGGGAACTGTCTAAATATGTCTGTGGAAGCCATGAGGATGTGGAAGACAGGCAGTGGGAACTGTCTAAATATGTCTGTGGAAGCCATGAGGATGTGGAAGACAGGCAGTGGGAACTGTCTAAATACATCTGTGGAAGCCATGAAGATGTGGAAGACAGGCAGTGGGAACTGTCTAAATACAGGTGTGGAAGCCATGAGGATGTGGAAGACAGGCAGTGGGAACTGTCTAAATACAGCTGTGGAAACCATGAGGATGTGGAAGACAGGCAGTGGGAACTGTCTAAATACAGGTGTTGAAGCCATGAGGATGTGGAAGACAGGCAGTGGGAACTGTCTAAATACATCTGTGGAAGCCATGAAGATGTGGAAGACAGGCAGTGGGAACTGTCTAAATACAGGTGTGGAAGCCATGAGGATGTGGAAGACAGGCAGTGGGAACTGTCTAAATACATCTGTGGAAGCCATGAAGATGTGGAAGACAGGCAGTGGGAACTGTCTAAATACAGGTGTGGAAGCCATGAGGATGTGGAAGACAGGCAGTGGGAACTGTCTAAATACATCTGTGGAAGCCATGAGGATGTGGAAGACAGGCAGTGGGAACTGTCTAAATACAGGTGTTGAAGCAATGAGGATGTGGAAGACAGGCAGTGGGAACTGTCTAAATACATCTGTGGAAGCCATGAGGATGTGGAAGACAGGCAGTGGGAACTGTCTAAATACATCTGTGGAAGCCATGAGGATGTGGAAGACAGGTAGTGGGAACTGTCTAAATACACCTGTGGAAGCCATGAAGATGTGGAAGACAGGCAGTGGGAACTGTCTAAATACAGGTGTGGAAGCCATGAGGATGTGGAAGACAGGCAGTGGGAACTGTCTAAATACAGGTGTTGAAGCCATGAGGATGTGGAAGACAGGCAGTGGGAACTGTCTAAATACATATGTGGAAGCCATGAAGATGTGGAAGACAGGCAGTGGGAACTGTCTAAATACAGGTGTGGAAGCCATGAGGATGTGGAAGACAGGCGGTGGGAACTGTCTAAATACACGTGTGGAAGCCATGAGGATGTGGAAGACAGGCAGTGGGAACTGTCTAAATACATCTGTGGAAGCCATGAGGATGTGGAAGACAGGCAGTGGGAACTGTCTAAATACAGGTGTGGAAGCCATGAAGATGTGGAAGACAGGCAGTGGGAACTGTCTAAATACATCTGTGGAAGCCATGAAGATGTGGAAGACAGGCAGTGGGAACTGTCTAAATACAGGTGTGGAAGCCATGAGGATGTGGAAGACAGGCAGTGGGAACTGTCTAAATACATCTGTGGAAGCCATGAAGATGTGGAAGACAGGCAGTGGGAACTGTCTAAATACAGGTGTGGAAGCCATGAGGATGTGGAAGACAGGCAGTGGGAACTGTCTAAATACACCTGTGGAAGCCATGAAGATGTGGAAGACAGGCAGTGGGAACTGTCTAAATACAGGTGTGGAAGCCATGAGGATGTGGAAGACAGGCGGTGGGAACTGTCTAAATACAGGTGTGGAAGCCATGAGGATGTGGAAGACAGGCAGTGGGAACTGTCTAAATACAGGTGTTGAAGCCATGAGGATGTGGAAGACAGGCAGTGGGAACTGTCTAAATACAGGTGTGGAAGCCATGAGGATGTGGAAGACAGGCAGTGGGAACTGTCTAAATACACGTGTGGAAGCCATGAGGATGTGGAAGACAGGCAGTGGGAACTGTCTAAATACACATGTGGAAGCCATGAGGATGTGGAAGACAGTTCCCACTGCCTGTCTAAATACAGCTGTGTAAACCATGAGGATGTGGAAGACAGGCAGTGGGAACTGTCTAAATACAGCTGTGGAAACCATGAGGATGTGGAAGACAGGCAGTGGGAACTGTCTAAATACATCTGTGGAAGCCATGAGGATGTGGAAGACAGGCAGTGGGAACTGTCTAAATACAGGTGTGGAAGCCATGAGGATGTGGAAGACAGGCAGTGGGAACTGTCTAAATACAGGTGTGGAAACCATAAAGATGTGGAAGACAGGCAGTGGGAACTGTCTAAATACATCTGTGGAAGCCATGAGGATGTGGAAGACAGGCAGAGTGGGAACTGTCTAAATACATATGTGGAAGCCATGAGGATGTGGAAGACAGGCAGTGGGAACTGTCTAAATGCAGCTGTGGAAACCATGAGGATGTGGAAGACAGGCAGTGGGAACTGTCTAAATACAGCTGTGGAAACCATGAGGATGTGGAAGACAGGCAGTGGGAACTGTCTAAATACAGCTGTGTAAACCATGAGGATGTGGAAGACAGGCAGTGGGAACTGTCTAAATACAGCTGTGGAAACCATGAGGATGTGGAAGACAGGCAGTGGGAACTGTCTAAATACAGGTGTGGAAGCCATGAGGATGTGGAAGACAGGCAGTGGGAACTGTCTAAATACATCTGTGGAAGCCATGAAGATGTGGAAGACAGGCAGTGGGAACTGTCTAAATACAGGTGTGGAAGCCATGAGGATGTGGAAGACAGGCAGTGGGAACTGTCTAAATACATCTGTGGAAGCCATGATGATGTGGAAGACAGGCAGTGGGAACTGTCTAAATACAGGTGTTGAAGCCATGAGGATGTGGAAGACAGGCAGTGGGAACTGTCTAAATACATCTGTGGAAGCCATGAGGATGTGGAAGACAGGCAGTGGGAACTGTCTAAATACATTTGTGGAAGCCATGAGGATGTGGAAGACAGGCAGTGGGAACTGTCTAAATACACCTGTGGAAGCCATGAAGATGTGGAAGACAGGCAGTGGGAACTGTCTAAATACAGGTGTGGAAGCCATGAGGATGTGGAAGACAGGCAGTGGGAACTGTCTAAATACAGGTGTTGAAGCCATGAGGATGTGGAAGACAGGCAGTGGGAACTGTCTAAATACATATGTGGAAGCCATGAAGATGTGGAAGACAGGCAGTGGGAACTGTCTAAATACAGGTGTGGAAGCCATGAGGATGTGGAAGACAGGCGGTGGGAACTGTCTAAATACACGTGTGGAAGCCATGAGGATGTGGAAGACAGGCAGTGGGAACTGTCTAAATACATCTGTGGAAGCCATGAGGATGTGGAAGACAGGCAGTGGGAACTGTCTAAATACAGGTGTGGAAGCCATGAAGATGTGGAAGACAGGCAGTGGGAACTGTCTAAATACAGGTGTGGAAGCCATGAGGATGTGGAAGACAGGCAGTGGGAACTGTCTAAATACATCTGTGGAAGCCATGAAGATGTGGAAGACAGGCAGTGGGAACTGTCTAAATACAGGTGTGGAAGCCATGAGGATGTGGAAGACAGGCAGTGGGAACTGTCTAAATACATCTGTGGAAGCCATGAAGATGTGGAAGACAGGCAGTGGGAACTGTCTAAATACAGGTGTGGAAGCCATGAGGATGTGGAAGACAGGCGGTGGGAACTGTCTAAATACAGGTGTGGAAGCCATGAGGATGTGGAAGACAGGCAGTGGGAACTGTCTAAATACAGCTGTGGAAACCATGAGGATGTGGAAGACAGGCAGTGGGAACTGTCTAAATACATCTGTGGAAGCCATGAGGATGTGGAAGACAGGCAGTGGGAACTGTCTAAATACAGGTGTGGAAGCCATGAGGATGTGGAAGACAGGCAGTGGGAACTGTCTAAATACAGGTGTGGAAACCATAAAGATGTGGAAGACAGGCAGTGGGAACTGTCTAAATACATCTGTGGAAGCCATGAGGATGTGGAAGACAGGCAGAGTGGGAACTGTCTAAATACATATGTGGAAGCCATGAGGATGTGGAAGACAGGCAGTGGGAACTGTCTAAATGCAGCTGTGGAAACCATGAGGATGTGGAAGACAGGCAGTGGGAACTGTCTAAATACAGCTGTGGAAACCATGAGGATGTGGAAGACAGGCAGTGGGAACTGTCTAAATACAGCTGTGGAAACCATGAGGATGTGGAAGACAGGCAGTGGGAACTGTCTAAATACAGCTGTGTAAACCATGAGGATGTGGAAGACAGGCAGTGGGAACTGTCTAAATACAGCTGTGGAAACCATGAGGATGTGGAAGACAGGCAGTGGGAACTGTCTAAATATGTCTGTGGAAGCCATGAGGATGTGGAAGACAGGCAGTGGGAACTGTCTAAATATGTCTGTGGAAGCCATGAGGATGTGGAAGACAGGCAGTGGGAACTGTCTAAATACATCTGTGGAAGCCATGAAGATGTGGAAGACAGGCAGTGGGAACTGTCTAAATACAGGTGTGGAAGCCATGAGGATGTGGAAGACAGGCAGTGGGAACTGTCTAAATACAGCTGTGGAAACCATGAGGATGTGGAAGACAGGCAGTGGGAACTGTCTAAATACAGGTGTTGAAGCCATGAGGATGTGGAAGACAGGCAGTGGGAACTGTCTAAATACATCTGTGGAAGCCATGAAGATGTGGAAGACAGGCAGTGGGAACTGTCTAAATACAGGTGTGGAAGCCATGAGGATGTGGAAGACAGGCAGTGGGAACTGTCTAAATACATCTGTGGAAGCCATGAAGATGTGGAAGACAGGCAGTGGGAACTGTCTAAATACAGGTGTGGAAGCCATGAGGATGTGGAAGACAGGCAGTGGGAACTGTCTAAATACATCTGTGGAAGCCATGATGATGTGGAAGACAGGCAGTGGGAACTGTCTAAATACAGGTGTTGAAGCCATGAGGATGTGGAAGACAGGCAGTGGGAACTGTCTAAATACATCTGTGGAAGCCATGAGGATGTGGAAGACAGGCAGTGGGAACTGTCTAAATACATCTGTGGAAGCCATGAGGATGTGGAAGACAGGCAGTGGGAACTGTCTAAATACACCTGTGGAAGCCATGAAGATGTGGAAGACAGGCAGTGGGAACTGTCTAAATACAGGTGTGGAAGCCATGAGGATGTGGAAGACAGGCAGTGGGAACTGTCTAAATACAGGTGTTGAAGCCATGAGGATGTGGAAGACAGGCAGTGGGAACTGTCTAAATACATATGTGGAAGCCATGAAGATGTGGAAGACAGGCAGTGGGAACTGTCTAAATACAGGTGTGGAAGCCATGAGGATGTGGAAGACAGGCGGTGGGAACTGTCTAAATACACGTGTGGAAGCCATGAGGATGTGGAAGACAGGCAGTGGGAACTGTCTAAATACATCTGTGGAAGCCATGAGGATGTGGAAGACAGGCAGTGGGAACTGTCTAAATACAGGTGTGGAAGCCATGAAGATGTGGAAGACAGGCAGTGGGAACTGTCTAAATACAGGTGTGGAAGCCATGAGGATGTGGAAGACAGGCAGTGGGAACTGTCTAAATACATCTGTGGAAGCCATGAAGATGTGGAAGACAGGCAGTGGGAACTGTCTAAATACAGGTGTGGAAGCCATGAGGATGTGGAAGACAGGCAGTGGGAACTGTCTAAATACATCTGTGGAAGCCATGAAGATGTGGAAGACAGGCAGTGGGAACTGTCTAAATACAGGTGTGGAAGCCATGAGGATGTGGAAGACAGGCGGTGGGAACTGTCTAAATACAGGTGTGGAAGCCATGAGGATGTGGAAGACAGGTAGTGGGAACTGTCTAAATACACCTGTGGAAGCCATGAAGATGTGGAAGACAGGCAGTGGGAACTGTCTAAATACAGGTGTGGAAGCCATGAGGATGTGGAAGACAGGCAGTGGGAACTGTCTAAATACAGGTGTTGAAGCCATGAGGATGTGGAAGACAGGCAGTGGGAACTGTCTAAATACATATGTGGAAGCCATGAAGATGTGGAAGACAGGCAGTGGGAACTGTCTAAATACAGGTGTGGAAGCCATGAGGATGTGGAAGACAGGCAGTGGGAACTGTCTAAATACATCTGTGGAAGCCATGAAGATGTGGAAGACAGGCAGTGGGAACTGTCTAAATACAGGTGTGGAAGCCATGAGGATGTGGAAGACAGGCGGTGGGAACTGTCTAAATACACGTGTGGAAGCCATGAGGATGTGGAAGACAGGCAGTGGGAACTGTCTAAATACATCTGTGGAAGCCATGAGGATGTGGAAGACAGGCAGTGGGAACTGTCTAAATACAGGTGTGGAAGCCATGAAGATGTGGAAGACAGGCAGTGGGAACTGTCTAAATACATCTGTGGAAGCCATGAAGATGTGGAAGACAGGCAGTGGGAACTGTCTAAATACAGGTGTGGAAGCCATGAGGATGTGGAAGACAGGCAGTGGGAACTGTCTAAATACATCTGTGGAAGCCATGAAGATGTGGAAGACAGGCAGTGGGAACTGTCTAAATACAGGTGTGGAAGCCATGAGGATGTGGAAGACAGGCAGTGGGAACTGTCTAAATACACCTGTGGAAGCCATGAAGATGTGGAAGACAGGCAGTGGGAACTGTCTAAATACAGGTGTGGAAGCCATGAGGATGTGGAAGACAGGCGGTGGGAACTGTCTAAATACAGGTGTGGAAGCCATGAGGATGTGGAAGACAGGCAGTGGGAACTGTCTAAATACAGGTGTTGAAGCCATGAGGATGTGGAAGACAGGCAGTGGGAACTGTCTAAATACAGGTGTGAAAGCCATGAGGATGTGGAAGACAGGCAGTGGGAACTGTCTAAATACACGTGTGGAAGCCATGAGGATGTGGAAGACAGGCAGTGGGAACTGTCTAAATACACATGTGGAAGCCATGAGGATGTGGAAGACAGTTCCCACTGCCTGTCTAAATACAGCTGTGTAAACCATGAGGATGTGGAAGACAGGCAGTGGGAACTGTCTAAATACAGCTGTGGAAACCATGAGGATGTGGAAGACAGGCAGTGGGAACTGTCTAAATACATCTGTGGAAGCCATGAGGATGTGGAAGACAGGCAGTGGGAACTGTCTAAATACAGGTGTGGAAGCCATGAGGATGTGGAAGACAGGCAGTGGGAACTGTCTAAATACAGGTGTGGAAACCATAAAGATGTGGAAGACAGGCAGTGGGAACTGTCTAAATACATCTGTGGAAGCCATGAGGATGTGGAAGACAGGCAGAGTGGGAACTGTCTAAATACATATGTGGAAGCCATGAGGATGTGGAAGACAGGCAGTGGGAACTGTCTAAATGCAGCTGTGGAAACCATGAGGATGTGGAAGACAGGCAGTGGGAACTGTCTAAATACAGCTGTGGAAACCATGAGGATGTGGAAGACAGGCAGTGGGAACTGTCTAAATACAGCTGTGGAAACCATGAGGATGTGGAAGACAGGCAGTGGGAACTGTCTAAATACAGCTGTGTAAACCATGAGGATGTGGAAGACAGGCAGTGGGAACTGTCTAAATACAGCTGTGGAAACCATGAGGATGTGGAAGACAGGCAGTGGGAACTGTCTAAATATGTCTGTGGAAGCCATGAGGATGTGGAAGACAGACAGTGGGAACTGTCTAAATATGTCTGTGGAAGCCATGAGGATGTGGAAGACAGGCAGTGGGAACTGTCTAAATACATCTGTGGAAGCCATGAGGATGTGGAAGACAGGCAGTGGGAACTGTCTAAATATGTCTGTGGAAGCCATGAGGATGTGGAAGACAGGCAGTGGGAACTGTCTAAATATGTCTGTGGAAGCCATGAGGATGTGGAAGACAGGCAGTGGGAACTGTCTAAATACATCTGTGGAAGCCATGAAGATGTGGAAGACAGGCAGTGGGAACTGTCTAAATACAGGTGTGGAAGCCATGAGGATGTGGAAGACAGGCAGTGGGAACTGTCTAAATACAGCTGTGGAAACCATGAGGATGTGGAAGACAGGCAGTGGGAACTGTCTAAATACAGGTGTTGAAGCCATGAGGATGTGGAAGACAGGCAGTGGGAACTGTCTAAATACATCTGTGGAAGCCATGAAGATGTGGAAGACAGGCAGTGGGAACTGTCTAAATACAGGTGTGGAAGCCATGAGGATGTGGAAGACAGGCAGTGGGAACTGTCTAAATACATCTGTGGAAGCCATGAAGATGTGGAAGACAGGCAGTGGGAACTGTCTAAATACAGGTGTGGAAGCCATGAGGATGTGGAAGACAGGCAGTGGGAACTGTCTAAATACATCTGTGGAAGCCATGAGGATGTGGAAGACAGGCAGTGGGAACTGTCTAAATACAGGTGTTGAAGCCATGAGGATGTGGAAGACAGGCAGTGGGAACTGTCTAAATACATCTGTGGAAGCCATGAGGATGTGGAAGACAGGCAGTGGGAACTGTCTAAATACATCTGTGGAAGCCATGAGGATGTGGAAGACAGGCAGTGGGAACTGTCTAAATACACCTGTGGAAGCCATGAAGATGTGGAAGACAGGCAGTGGGAACTGTCTAAATACAGGTGTGGAAGCCATGAGGATGTGGAAGACAGGCAGTGGGAACTGTCTAAATACAGGTGTTGAAGCCATGAGGATGTGGAAGACAGGCAGTGGGAACTGTCTAAATACATATGTGGAAGCCATGAAGATGTGGAAGACAGGCAGTGGGAACTGTCTAAATACAGGTGTGGAAGCCATGAGGATGTGGAAGACAGGCGGTGGGAACTGTCTAAATACACGTGTGGAAGCCATGAGGATGTGGAAGACAGGCAGTGGGAACTGTCTAAATACATCTGTGGAAGCCATGAGGATGTGGAAGACAGGCAGTGGGAACTGTCTAAATACAGGTGTGGAAGCCATGAAGATGTGGAAGACAGGCAGTGGGAACTGTCTAAATACAGGTGTGGAAGCCATGAGGATGTGGAAGACAGGCAGTGGGAACTGTCTAAATACATCTGTGGAAGCCATGAAGATGTGGAAGACAGGCAGTGGGAACTGTCTAAATACAGGTGTGGAAGCCATGAGGATGTGGAAGACAGGCAGTGGGAACTGTCTAAATACATCTGTGGAAGCCATGAAGATGTGGAAGACAGGCAGTGGGAACTGTCTAAATACAGGTGTGGAAGCCATGAGGATGTGGAAGACAGGCGGTGGGAACTGTCTAAATACAGGTGTGGAAGCCATGAGGATGTGGAAGACAGGCAGTGGGAACTGTCTAAATACAGGTGTTGAAGCCATGAGGATGTGGAAGACAGGCAGTGGGAACTGTCTAAATACATATGTGGAAGCCATGAAGATGTGGAAGACAGGCATTGGGAACTGTCTAAATACAGGTGTGGAAGCCATGAGGATGTGGAGGACAGGCAGTGGGAACTGTCTAAATACAGGTGTGGAAGCCATGAGGATGTGGAAGACAGGCAGTGGGAACTGTCTAAATACATATGTGGAAGCCATGAAGATGTGGAAGACAGGCATTGGGAACTGTCTAAATACAGGTGTGGAAGCCATGAGGATGTGGAAGACAGGCGGTGGGAACTGTCTAAATACACGTGTGGAAGCCATGAGGATGTGGAAGACAGGCAGTGGGAACTGTCTAAATACATCTGTGGAAGCCATGAGGATGTGGAAGACAGGCAGTGGGAACTGTCTAAATACAGGTGTGGAAGCCATGAGGATGTGGAGGACAGGCAGTGGGAACTGTCTAAATACATCTGTGGAAGCCATGAGGATGTGGAAGACAGGCAGTGGGAACTGTCTAAATACAGGTGTGGAAGCCATGAGGATGTGGAAGACAGGCAGTGGGAACTGTCTAAATACATCTGTGGAAGCCATGAGGATGTGGAAGACAGGCAGTGGGAACTGTCTAAATACACCTGTGGAAGCCATGAAGATGTGGAAGACAGGCAGTGGGAACTGTCTAAATACAGGTGTGGAAGCCATGAGGATGTGGAAGACAGGCAGTGGGAACTGTCTAAATACAGGTGTTGAAGCCATGAGGATGTGGAAGACAGGCAGTGGGAACTGTCTAAATACATATGTGGAAGCTATGAAGATGTGGAAGACAGGCAGTGGGAACTGTCTAAATACAGGTGTGGAAGCCATGAGGATGTGGAAGACAGGCGGTGGGAACTGTCTAAATACACGTGTGGAAGCCATGAGGATGTGGAAGACAGGCAGTGGGAACTGTCTAAATACATCTGTGGAAGCCATGAGGATGTGGAAGACAGGCAGTGGGAACTGTCTAAATACAGGTGTGGAAGCCATGAGGATGTGGAGGACAGGCAGTGGGAACTGTCTAAATACATCTGTGGAAGCCATGAGGATGTGGAAGACAGGCAGTGGGAACTGTCTAAATACAGGTGTGGAAGCCATGAGGATGTGGAAGACAGGCAGTGGGAACTGTCTAAATACATCTGTGGAAGCCATGAGGATGTGGAAGACAGGCAGTGGGAACTGTCTAAATACACGTGTGGAAGCCATGAGGATGTGGAAGACAGGCAGTGGGAACTGTCTAAATACAGGTGTGGAAGCCATGAGTATGTGGAAGACAGGCAGTGGGAACTGTCTAAATATGTCTGTGGAAGCCATGAGGATGTGGAAAACAGGCAGTAGGAACTGTGTAAATACAGGTGTGGAAGCCATGAGGATGTGGAAGACAGGCAGTGGGAACTGTGTAAATACAGGTGTGGAAGCCATGAGGATGTGGAAGACAGGCAGTGGGAACTGTCTAAATACAGGTGTGGAAGCCATGAAGATGTGGAAGACAGGCAGTGGGAACTGTCTAAATATGTCTGTGGAAGCCATGAGGATGTGGAAGACAGGCAGTGGGAACTGTGTAAATACAGGTGTGGAAGCCATGAGGATGTGGAGGACATGCAGTGGGAACTGTCTAAATACAGGTGTGGAAGCCATGAGGATGTGGAAGACAGGCAGTGGGAACTGTCTAAATACAGGTGTGGAAACCATGAGGATGTGGAAGACAGGCAGTGGGAACTGTCTAAATACAGGTGTGGAAGCCATGAGGATGTGGAAGACAGGCAGTGGGAACTGTCTAATTACATCTGTGGAAGCCATGAGGATGTGGAAGACAGGCAGTGGGAACTGTCTAAATACAGGTGTGGAAGCCATGAGGATGTGGAAGACAGGCAGTGGGAACTGTCTAAATACAGGTGTGGAAGCCATGAGGATGTGGAGGACAGGCAGTGGGAACTGTCTAAATACAGGTGTGGAAGCCATGAGGATGTGGAAGACAGGCAGTGGGAACTGTGTAAATACAGGTGTGGAAGCCATGAGGATGTGGAGGACAGGCAGTGGGAACTGTCTAAATACAGGTGTGGAAGCCATGAGGATGTGGAAGACAGGCAGTGGGAACTGTCTAAATACAGGTGTGGAAGCCATGAGGATGTCGAAGACAGGCAGTGGGAACTGTCTAAATACAGGTGTGGAAGCCATGAGGATGTGGAGGACAGGCAGTGGGAACTGTCTAAATACAGGTGTGGAAGCCATGAGGATGTGGAAGACAGGCAGTGGGAACTGTCTAAATACATCTGTGGAAGCCATGAAGATGTGGAAGACAGGCAGTGGGAACTGTCTAAATACAGGTGTGGAAGCCATGAGGATGTGGAAGACAGGCAGTGGGAACTGTCTAAATACACCTGTGGAAGCCATGAAGATGTGGAAGACAGGCAGTGGGAACTGTCTAAATACAGGTGTGGAAGCCATGAGGATGTGGAAGACAGGCAGTGGGAACTGTCTAAATACACCTGTGGAAGCCATGAAGATGTGGAAGACAGGCAGTGGGAACTGTCTAAATACAGGTGTGGAAGCCATGAGGATGTGGAAGACAGGCAGTGGGAACTGTCTAAATACAGGTGTTGAAGCCATGAGGATGTGGAAGACAGGCAGTGGGAACTGTCTAAATACATATGTGGAAGCCATGAAGATGTGGAAGACAGGCATTGGGAACTGTCTAAATACAGGTGTGGAAGCCATGAGGATGTGGAAGACAGGCGGTGGGAACTGTCTAAATACACGTGTGGAAGCCATGAGGATGTGGAAGACAGGCAGTGGGAACTGTCTAAATACATCTGTGGAAGCCATGAGGATGTGGAAGACAGGCAGTGGGAACTGTCTAAATACAGGTGTGGAAGCCATGAGGATGTGGAGGACAGGCAGTGGGAACTGTCTAAATACATCTGTGGAAGCCATGAGGATGTGGAAGACAGGCAGTGGGAACTGTCTAAATACAGGTGTGGAAGCCATGAGGATGTGGAAGACAGGCAGTGGGAACTGTCTAAATACATCTGTGGAAGCCATGAGGATGTGGAAGACAGGCAGTGGGAACTGTCTAAATACACCTGTGGAAGCCATGAAGATGTGGAAGACAGGCAGTGGGAACTGTCTAAATACAGGTGTTGAAGCCATGAGGATGTGGAAGACAGGCAGTGGGAACTGTCTAAATACATATGTGGAAGCTATGAAGATGTGGAAGACAGGCAGTGGGAACTGTCTAAATACAGGTGTGGAAGCCATGAGGATGTGGAAGACAGGCGGTGGGAACTGTCTAAATACACGTGTGGAAGCCATGAGGATGTGGAAGACAGGCAGTGGGAACTGTCTAAATACATCTGTGGAAGCCATGAGGATGTGGAAGACAGGCAGTGGGAACTGTCTAAATACAGGTGTGGAAGCCATGAGGATGTGGAGGACAGGCAGTGGGAACTGTCTAAATACATCTGTGGAAGCCATGAGGATGTGGAAGACAGGCAGTGGGAACTGTCTAAATACATCTGTGGAAGCCATGAGGATGTGGAAGACAGGCAGTGGGAACTGTCTAAATACACGTGTGGAAGCCATGAGGATGTGGAAGACAGGCAGTGGGAACTGTCTAAATACACGTGTGGAAGCCATGAGGATGTGGAAGACAGGCAGTGGGAACTGTCTAAATATGTCTGTGGAAGCCATGAGGATGTGGAAAACAGGCAGTAGGAACTGTGTAAATACAGGTGTGGAAGCCATGAGGATGTGGAAGACAGGCAGTGGGAACTGTGTAAATACAGGTGTGGAAGCCATGAGGATGTGGAAGACAGGCAGTGGGAACTGTCTAAATACAGGTGTGTAAGCCATGAAGATGTGGAAGACAGGCAGTGGGAACTGTCTAAATATGTCTGTGGAAGCCATGAGGATGTGGAAGACAGGCAGTGGGAACTGTGTAAATACAGGTGTGGAAGCCATGAGGATGTGGAGGACAGGCAGTGGGAACTGTCTAAATACAGGTGTGGAAGCCATGAGGATGTGGAAGACAGGCAGTGGGAACTGTCTAAATACAGGTGTGGAAACCATGAGGATGTGGAAGACAGGCAGTGGGAACTGTCTAAATACAGGTGTGGAAGCCATGAGGATGTGGAAGACAGGCAGTGGGAACTGTCTAATTACATCTGTGGAAGCCATGAGGATGTGGAAGACAGGCAGTGGGAACTGTCTAAATACAGGTGTGGAAGCCATGAGGATGTCGAAGACAGGCAGTGGGAACTGTCTAAATACAGGTGTGGAAGCCATGAGGATGTGGAGGACAGGCAGTGGGAACTGTCTAAATACAGGTGTGGAAGCCATGAGGATGTGGAGGACAGGCAGTGGGAACTGTCTAAATACAGGTGTGGAAGCCATGAGGATGTGGAAGACAGGCAGTGGGAACTGTCTAATACATCTGTTCCGCTATGTTCCGGCAAGTATTCACTCAAAACTGCCTGTGAATGGGTGTTCGATTAGATGGCCACATGGTTTTGTTCAAGGAGGAAATTCACTGGGACAATTGTTGCCATTCAATGCATTGCTGCATACCATTCAACCACAATCTGTTGTATTGTGGATCCAGTTGTGTTTGGTGGCTATAGACTTCACTACAGACAGATGTAGGATCATAATCTGACCTATTTTGTCACATCAAAAATAATCCTGCAGCAACAGGAATTGAACGTTTTGTCCATAATGTTTTGATCAGTGGTTAAACTACTAGATTAGATCAATTTAATAGTCACATGTACAGGGTTACAGATGTATTACAGGGTACAGTGAAATTCAGGTAGCTGACTAGTGATGGTCTGGGGTTAGAAGCTTTTGGCCAGTGTGTTGCGTGTAGTTGCCGTACCAGGCGATGGTGATGGTGCTCCTGTAGAACACAGCAAGCACCCTTGGAGACAGCCCACATTTCTTCATCCTCCTGTTAGATTAGGGGCTGTTAGTGACCCAGAGGGAAGTGAGGCATAATGGGATTTATCCAGGTTTCCAGCCACACAGTCACCTGATGTTATGTGTTAGCTGCTCATTAAGACACACTGTTGGGGCTGGGGGTTGGACAGGGGTTGGGTGTGAGGCAGAATACATAAACAGAGCGCAGCGCCAGCAAAGAATATTACATTGTGTGAAAAACACCACAGGATCATACACGCCTAAATGTCTACCCGTGGTGGGAGTCAGGGTGACTCACCTTAATAACATGCTTTGTATTCCAAACCGATTGGAGCTGATCACCGCGTGGCATGCGCTCCCATTCATTTCCGTTCACTCCTGTTCGCCGTACACTTTTGTCATTTACTGCCGTAATTACAAGGCATTTTGTCTTCCGCAACAAGATGCCTTGATGACATTTGAAAACGGACTTCCCTATAAATGACGCATGACTTCTTGACTGGTTTTAAATCAAACAAACACTTTAATGAACACCACCATCACGTCAGCCAGGAAATAACACTGGGGCATATTGTTGGAGTGATGGATGGTTTAATGTCTCTCGCTCTATCTCTCTGTGTGTGTGTGTGTGTGTGTGTGTTTCTCTGTGGTGTGTGTGTGTGTGTGTGTGTGTGTGTGTGTGTTTTTCTCTGTGTGGTGTGTGTGTGTTTCTCTATGTGGTGTGTGTGTGTGTTGGGAGGAATGTAAGTGGCTCACAGACAGATAGACAGTAGATAGTAGGCAGTTGAATTACATGTTCATTTGGAAGGAAGGGGCCAGATGGTTATTGGCTTAACTCTCAGGAGGGTAGTATTTTTGGAGTCCCTGGGCAAGGCAATTAGTTCAGGATGAGACACAGCTGGATAAATGGAGATGGGGGCAAACTGTAGTTTCTCAACCCCGGTGTTCTGGAACTGTAGTGTTTCTCAACTCCAGTGTTCTATAACTGTAGTGTTTCTCAACCTCAGTGTTCTGGAACTGTAGTGTTTCTCAACCCTGGTGTTCTGGAACTGTAGTGTTTCTCAACCCTGGTGTTCTATAACAGTAGTGTTTCTCAACCTCAGTGTTCTGGAACTGTAGTGTTTCTCAACCCTGGTGTTCTGGAACTGTAGTGTTTCTCAACCCTGGTGTTCTGGAACTGTAGTGTTTCTCAACCCTGGTGTTCTATAACAGTAGTGTTTCTCAACCTCAGTGTTCTGGAACTGTAGTGTTTCTCAACCCTGGTGTTCTGGAACTGTAGTGTTTCTCAACCCTGGTGTTCTGGAACTGTAGTGTTTCTCAACCCTGGTGTTCTGGAACTGTAGTGTTTCTCAACCCTGGTGTTCTATAACAGTAGTGTTTCTCAACCCTGGTGTTCTATAACTGTAGTGTTTCTCAACCCCGGTGTTCTATAACAGTAGTGTTTCTCAACCTCAGTGTTCTGGAACTGTAGTGTTTCTCAACCCTGGTGTTCTATAACTGTAGTGTTTCTCAACCCCGGTGTTCTATAACAGTAGTGTTTCTCAACCTCAGTGTTCTATAACTGTAGTGTTTCTTAACCTCTGTGTTCTATAACTGTAGTGTTTCTCAACCCTGGTGTTCTATAACAGTAGTGTTTCTCAACCTCAGTGTTCTGGAACTGTAGTGTTTCTCAACCCTGGTGTTCAGGAACTGTAGTGTTTCTCAACCTCAGTGTTCTATAACTGTAGTGTTTCTCAACCTCTGTGTTCTGGAACTGTAGTGTTTCTCAACCTCTGTGTTCTATAACTGTAGTGTTTCTCAACCTCAGTGTTCGATAACTGCAGTGTTTCTCAACCCCAGTGTTCTGGAACTGTAGTGTTTCTCAACCCTAATGTTCTATAACTGTAGTGTTTCTCAACCTCAGTGTTCTATAACTGTAGTTATATGATAAAAAGTGAGCTTAAAAATTAAGTTTAGAAAATTAATTTTAAAAATGGGGACCATTGCACACGTTATGGGCATGACCTCTCCGGATATAAATGTGTTGAGTTGATCCAGTAGGTTCTGGATCTCCAGACTTCTTCCCTTTCCTTCCCAGACTCCTCGAACTGCCCTCCCTCCCTCCCTCCCTCCCTCCCTCCCTCCCTCCCTCCCTCCCTCCCTCCCTCCCTCCCTCCCTCCCTCCCCCTCCCTCCCTCCCCCTCCCTCCCTCCCTCCCTCCCTCCCCATACCTTTCTCACTACCTGACCACTCCCTCCATCCCTCCCTCCATCAATCCCTCCCTGTACATTTCTCCCTACCAGTTCCCTCCCTCCCCCATCCCTCCCCCCGTACCTTTCTCACTACCTGTCCCCTCACTCCATCCCTCCCTCCCTGTACATTTCTCCCTACCAGTTCTCTCCCTCCCTCCATCCCTCCCTCCCTCCCCGTACCTTTCTCACTACCAGTTCTCTCCCTCCCTCCATCCATCCCTCCCTCCATCCCTCCCTTCCCTCCCTTTCTCCCTACCAGTTCTCTCCCTCACTCCATCCATCACTTCCTCCATCCCTCCCTCCCGTACCTTTCTCCCTACCAGTTCCCTCCCTCCCCGTACCTTATTCCCGACCAGTTCTCTCCCTCCCTCCATCCATCCCTCCCTCCATCCCTCCCTCCCAGTACCTTTCTCCCTACCAGTTCTCTCCCTCCATCCATCCCTCCCTCCTTCCCACCCTCCCCGTACCTTTCTCCCTACCTGTTTCCTCCCTCCCTCCATCCCTCCCTCCCTCCCCCCTGTACCTTTCTCCCTACCAGTTTCCTCCCTCCCTCCCTGTACCTTTCTCCCTACGAGTTCCCTCCCTCCCTCCATCCCTCCCTCCATCCCTCCCCCCCGTACCTTTCTCCCTACCAGTTTCCCCCTCCCTCCCCGTACCTTTCTCCCTACCAGTTCCCTCCCTCCCTCCCCGTACCTTTCTCCCTACCAGTTCCCTCCCCCTACAAGTCCCTCCATCCATCCCTCCCTCCCCGTACCTTTCTCCCTCCCTCCCTCCCTGTACCTTTGTCCCTACCTGTTTCCTCCCTCCCTCCCCCCTACATCCCTCCCTTCCCGTACCTTTCTCCCTACCAGTTCCCTCCCTCCCTCCATCCATCCCTCCCTCCCCGTACCTTTCTCCCTCCCTCCCTCCCTGTACCTTTGTCCCTACCTGTTTCCTCCCTCCCTCCCCGCATCCCTCCCTTCCCGTAACTTTCTCCCTACCAGTTCCCTCCCTCCCCGTACCTTTCTCCCTACCAGTTCCATCCCTCCCCGTAACTTTCTCCCTACCAGTTCCCTCCCTCCCTGTACCTTTCTCCCTACCAGTTCCATCCCTCCCTCCATCCCTCCCTCCCCGTACCTTTCTCCCTACCAGTTCCCTCCCTCCCTGTACCTTTCTCCCTACCAGTTCCCTCCCTCCCTCCATCCATCCCTCCCTCCCCGTACCTTTCTCCCTCCCCCCCTCCCTGTACCTTTGTCCCTACCTGTTTCCTCCCTCCCTCCCCGCATCCCTCCCTCCCCGTACCTTTCTCCCTACCAGTTTCCTCCCCCTCTCCCATACCTTTCTCCCTACCAGTTCACTCCCTCCCTCATCCTCAGCCTCCCAAAAGGTAAGCCTTCCCCCAGACAGTCAGGCAAGACAGACCCTCCCTGCCTCCAGTTCCTAGTCCCCCTCCCCCTCCACCTCCACCTCCACCTTCACCCCACGTGCCATGAGACAGTGGGCCCCATTTTCACACCAGTTTCTCAGCCTGCTCAGTCGAGGGTGAGTGAGGGCTAAAGTGGTGAGTTTCTTTAAATGCCCAGATGTAGCTTTGAGCAAACATGTTGGCACTTAAACACCTAATCCGTTTTTCCGCTTTGTGTTTGCTTGTCCTTGTTCTTGGCACGGAGCTTAGACTAGCTGACAGCAGAGGGTTTTGTGTGCGCATGTGTGTGTGTGTGTGTGTGTGTGAGCAACATACTGTAGCATTCAGTAAACAACTTGGCAGGTGTGTGGATTCAGTGGTGGTGACGGAGATTTTGGTGGTGGTGGTAATGGTGATGTGTGGGTGACGGTGGTGGTGGTGGTGATAGTGACGGTGGTGGTGATGGTAATGGTGACTGTGGTGGTGAAGGTGGTGATAAAGTAAGATAGTAGCTGGACAACTACAGTAATGGGACTTGTTTTTATTTTGAACTAAACCATAGATTGTAACTTTGTTCTCTGAGGAGGGTCATGCCATTAAAATTACACACACACGCGCACACACATGCACAGACACACACACCCCTGAGTACCACCCTAGGCCGTTGAGACCCAGTTATGAATGCTTGCTGCGGGTCAGCCTTTTTAAAATCACCCTGATTCACATTGACCCAGAATCTGATGGTCATTCTGCACCTGGACTTAAAAATAACCATTTCCCCCTCACCATTCCCTCGCATACAGCCACTGTTCTCCTGTTGACAATGCCATCTCCCCTTAAGCACTGCTACCAGAAGCAAGCCATTTACAGGGGTTAAATTGAGGGCAGAAAGGTAGTGGACTTCTTTCCACTTTGATTGGAAAGAGTAGAAAACACAAGTAAACCTCCTGTTAAAAGTTCATTCATTTTGAAGACCATTACCTCATGTCTAGGACCCCACATCCATTGTCGAGAGAGGCTGAGGGAAAGGAAGAGGATGTAGTATGAGTGAAGAGGGTTAAGGATGAGTGAAGAGGAGGAAGGAAGAAGATGGATGAGGAGGAGAGGAAAGAAAGAAGAAGGATGGATGCGGGAAGGAGGGGGAAGAGGGAGATGAAGAGGAATATCGGGAGGATAGGAGGGGGAGGAGAAGAAGGAAGGATGCGGGAAGGAGGGGGAAGAGGGAGATGAAGAGGAATATCGGGAGGATAGGAGGGGAGGAGAAGAAGGAAGGATGCGGGAAGGAGGGGGAAGAGGGAGATGAAGAGGAATATCGGGAGGATAGGAGGGGAGGAGAAGAAGGAAGGATGCGGGAAGGAGGGGGAAGAGGGAGATGAAGAGGAATATCGGGAGGATAGGAGGGGAGGAGAAGAAGGAAGGATGCGGGAAGGAGGGGGAAGAGGGAGATGAAGAGGAATATCGGGAGGATAGGAGGGGGAGGAGAAGAAGGAAGGATGCGGGAAGGAGGGGGAAGAGGGAGATGAAGAGGAATATCGGGAGGATAGGAGGGGAGGAGAAGAAGGAAGGATGCGGGAAGGAGGGGGAAGAGGGAGATGAAGAGGAATATCGGGAGGATAGGAGGGGGAGGAGAAGAAGGACTATATTTTTTAAACCTTTATTTAACGAGGCAAGTCAGTTCAGAACAAATTCTTATTTACAATGACGGCCTACCCCGGCCAAACCTGGACGAGGCTGGGCCAATTGTGTGCCGCCCTATGGGACTCCCAATCACGGGCCGGTTATGATACAGCCTGGAGAAGGGTGTAGAGGAAACAGAGGAAGATGAATAGGGAGGATAGAGAAAGAAGAGGATGAGGTCTAATGGAGGAATGAAAATCGAAACTGACAGGCGAGACCACCTCCTAATTGCCTACTTCACTGGAATGAAGTTCCCTTATTAACCACAAGGTCAATGATACGGCCCCAAATATTATCCCCAGAATCTCACATATCAGCAGCATGTGAGTCTTCACAGCCTATGTACAGTATATGTGTTGAGTGCTGTTGTATTGGCAAAGAGTATCTCTCTCAGTGGTTGGCAACACAAAGCAAGGGTGCCTCTAAGGCAGGGCTATTCATCACTTACCTTACAAGAACCGGAGCCTGCTGGTTTTCTGTACTACCTGATAAGTAATTGCACACACCTGGTTTACCAGGTCTAAATCAGTCCCTGATTGGAGAGCAACAATTTAAAAAAACAGCGGAACTGGCTTCCAGGTTCAGAGGTGAGTTTGAGGGCTCTATAGCCTGATGAAACTGCCTTTCTTTACCTTCTCTACTTTAAACAGTTGTGTATGTTTAGTCATTCTCCTAGTTCCAGTCCCAGGAGAGGTATACATTTAGCCTGATCCCATACCTGTTTGTGCTCCTGTACCACAGTGTCCACAATAGTTGGCTTTACAGCACCAACAGGTCTGAGAACAGGCTAACATTCAGCTGTGTGTACAGTATGATATCTATCTGGGTTAAAGAGACAACATTCAGCTGTGTGTACAGTATGATATCTATCTGGGTTAAAGAGACAACATTCAGCTGTGTGTACAGTATGATATCTATCTGGGTTAAAGAGACAACATTCAGCTGCTTGTACAATATGATCTCTATCTGTGTTAAAGAGACAACATTCAGCTGCTTGTACAATATGATCTCTATCTGGGTGGTTAAAGAGACAACATTCAGCTGTCTGTACAATATGATATCTAGCTGGTTAAAGAGCAACATTCAGCTGCTTGTACAATATGATATCTAGCTGGGTTAAAAACCTCTTGAAACTCTGGGGGCGCTATTTCATTTTTGGATGAAACACGTTCCCGTTTTAAACAAGATATTTTGTCACAAAAAGATGCTCGACTATGCATATAATTGATAGCTTTGGAAAGAAAACACTGAATTCTCCAGAACTGCAAAGATATTGTCTGTGAGTGCCCTAGAACAGGTGCTACAGGCAAAACCAAGATGAAACGGCAACCAGGAAATGAGCAGAATTTTTGAGGCTCTGTTTTCCATTGTCTCCTTATATGGCTGTGAATGCGCCTGCCCTATATATCGTTTCCCCAAGGTGTCTGCAGCATTGTGATGTATTTGTAGGCATATCATTGGAAGATTGACCATAAGAGACTACATTTTCCAGGTGTCCGCCCGGTGTCCTCCGTCGAAATTGGTGCGTCATTTTCAGCTGCTGGTATTTTTCCATGGGATTCTGAGGGGAAAGCAGGCTTCCACGAACGGCATATCAATGAAGAGATATGTGAAAAAACACCTTGAGGATTGATTCTAAACAACGTTTGCCATGTTTCGGTCAATATTATGGAGTTAATTCGGAAAAAGTTTGACGTTTTGGTGACTGAATTTTTGGTTCGTTTCGGTAGCCAAATGTGATGTACAAAACGGAGCGATTTCTCCTACACAAAGATTCTTTCAGGAAAAACTGAACATTTGCTATGTAACTGAGAGTCTCCTCATTGAAAACATCTGAAGTTCTTCAAAGGTAAATGATTTTATTTATTTGGTTATCTGGTTTTTGTGAAAATGTTGCGTGCTAAATACTACGCAAAATGCTAAGCTAGCTTGCAATACTCTTACACAAATGCTTGATTTGCTATGGTTCAAAAGCATATTTTGAAAATCTGAGATGACAGTGTTGTTAAGAAAAGGCTAAGCTTGAGAACAGGCATATTATTTTCATTTCATTTGCGATTTTCAGAAATTGTTAACGTTGCGTTATGCTAATGAGCCTGAGGCTGTATTCACAATCCCGGATCCGGGATGGGTAGTATCAAGAATAAAGAGACAACATTCAGCTGTGTGTACAATATGATATCTAGCTGGTTAAAGAGACAACATTCAGCTGCTTGTACAATATGATATCTAGCTGGTTAAAGAGACAACATTCAGCTGCTTGTACAATATGATATCTAGCTGGTTAAAGAGACAACATTCAGCTGCTTGTACAATATGATATCTAGCTGGTTAAAGAGACAACATTCAGCTGCTTGTACAGTATGATATCTAGCTGGGTTAAAGAGACAACATTCAGCTGCTTGTACAATATGACATCTAGCTGGTTAAAGAGACAACATTCAGCTGCTTGTACAATATGACATCTAGCTGGTTAAAGAGACAACATTCAGCTGCTTGTACAGTATGATATCTAGCTGGGTTAAAGAGACAACATTCAGCTGCTTGTACAATATGACATCTAGCTGGTTAAAGAGACAACATTCAGCTGCTTGTACAATATGACATCTAGCTGGTTAAAGAGACAACATTCAGCTGCTTGTACAGTATGATATCTATCTGGATTAAAGTGCTACATGCAGTCTCCTGGATAAAAGCAGTGGTTCTGCCAAGATAAAGCAGAACCACAGTATATCCTCTGTTTAAGTGTCATACCAAGTATCTCTTACCACAAGTCTTCTCTTCCAGCCTGCATTGACACAGGCACATATACAGTACAATCACCTCTCTGATGGAAATAGTCCAGCCAAATGGAGCTGATATTCAGGCATGAAAGCTTGGGCATGCTCTCACCTCCCCATCCTCTCCACTGCCACCTCCCCTTCCTGTCCCATTCCAAGGGCCTTTACTTGAAAAAACACACCAGCAAAAAAACAGAGCAGCTAGTTGCTAAGCTACGTCTTTAGTTAGTTTCCATCCTGGGGAACAAACATGGGAGCAGAGGATAGGGGAAAGGGAGGGAGCAAGAGAGGGAGATAGGTAGAGTGGAAGAGGAGGGAAGAAGAGTAGAGGGAATAGAGGGAGAGAGGAAGAGGGGTCTCCTTGGTCTATACATGCAAACCGCTCCATCACTCTGTGCAGGGAAACAGACCATACCTCTCCATCCCTCTGTCCAAGGAAACAGACCACACCTCTCCATCCCTCTGTCCAGGGAAACAGACCATACCTCTCCATCCCTCTGTCCAAGGAAACAGACCACACCTCTCCATCCCTCTGTCCAGGGAAACAGACCATACCTCTCCATCACTCTGTCCAGGGAAACAGACCATACCTCTCCATCACTCTGTCCAGGGAAACAGACCATACCTCTCCATCACTCTGCCCAAGGAAATAGACCATACCTCTCCATCACTCTGTCCAGGGAAACAGACCATACCTCTCCATCACTCTGTCCAGGGAAACAGACCATACCTCTCCATCACTCTGTCCAGGGAAACAGACCATACCTCTCCATCACTCTGTCCATGGAAACAGACCATACCTCTCCATCACTCTGCCCAAGGAAACAGACCAAATCTCTCCATCACTCTGTCCAGAGAAACAGACCATACCTCTCCATCACTCTGTCCAGGGAAACAGACCATACCTCTCCATCACTCTGCCCAAGGAAATAGACCATACCTCTCCATCACTCTGTCCAGGGAAACAGACCATACCTCTCCATCACTCTGTCCAGGGAAACAGACCATACCTCTCCATCACTCTGTCCAGGGAAACAGACCATACCTCTCCATCACTCTGTCCATGGAAACAGACCATACCTCTCCATCACTCTGCCCAAGGAAACAGACCAAATCTCTCCATCACTCTGTCCAGAGAAACAGACCATACCTCTCCATCACTCTGTCCATGGAAACAGACCATACCTCTCCATCATTCTGTCCAGGGAAACATACCATACCTCTCCATCACTCTGTCCAGGGAAACAGACCATACCTCTCCATCACTGTAAAGGGAGATAGGAAACAGACCATACCTCTCCATCACTCTGTCCAGGGAAACAGACCATACCTCTCCATCACTCGTTCCAGGGAAACATACCATACCTCTCCATCACTCTGTCCAGGGAAACATACCATACCTCTCCATCACTCTGTCCAGGGAAACAGACCATACCTCTCCATCACTCTGTCCAGGGAAACATACCACACCTCTCCATCACTCTGTCCAGGGAAACATACCATACCTCTCCATCACTCTGTCCAGGGAAACATACCATACCTCTCCATCACTCTGTCCAGGGAAACATACCATACCTCTCCATCACTCTGTCCAGGGAAACATACCACACCTCTCCATCACTCTGTCCAGGGAAACATACCATACCTCTCCATCACTCTGTCCAGGGAAACAGACCATACCTCTCCATCACTGTAAAGGGAGATAGGAAACAGACATTACCTCTCCATCACTGTACAGGAGATAGGAAACAGACCATACCTCTCCATCTCTGTAAAGGGAGATAGGAAACAGACCATACCTCTCCATCACTGTACAGGAGATAGGAAACAGACCATACCTCTCCATCACTGTACAGGGAGATAGGAAACAGACCATACCTCTCCATCACTGTACAGGGAGATAGGAAACAGACCATACCTCTCCATCACTGTACAGGGAGATAGGAAACAGACCATACCTCTCCATCACTCTGTCCAGGGAAACAGACCATACCTCTCCATCACTCTGTCCAGGGAAACATACCATACCTCTCCATCACTCTGTCCAGGGAAACATACCATACCTCTCCATCACTGTAAAGGGAGATAGGAAACAGACCATACCTCTCCATCACTCTGTCCAGGGAAACAGACCATACCTCTCCATCACTCTGTCCAGGGAAAAAGACCATACCTCTCCATCACTCTGTCCAGGGAAACAGACCATACCTCTCCATCACTCTGTACAGGGAGATAGGAAACAGACCATACCTCTCCATCTCTGTAAAGGGAGATAGGAAACAGACCATACCTCTCCATCACTGTACAGGGAGATAGGAAACAGACCATACCTCTCCATCACTGTCCAGGGAGATAGGAAACAGACCATACCTCTCCATCACTGTACAGGGAGATAGGAAACAGACCATACCTCTCCATCACTGTACAGGGAGATAGGAAACAGACCATACCTCTCCATCTCTGTAAAGGGAGATAGGAAACAGACCATACCTCTCCATCACTGTAAAGGGAGATAGGAAACAGACCATACCTCTCCATCACTGTACAGGGAGATAGGAAACAGACCATACCTCTCCATCTCTGTAAAGGGAGATAGGAAACAGACCATACCTCTCCATCACTTTGTGCAGGGAAACAGACCACACCTCTCCATCCCTCTGTCCAGCGAAACAGACCATACCTCTCCATCACTCTGTCCAGGGAAACAGACCATACCTCTCCATCCCTCTGTCCAGGTAAACAGACCATACCTCCCATCACTCTGTCCAGCGAAACAGACCATACCTCTCCATCACTCTGTCCAGGGAAACAGACCATACCTCTCCATCCCTCTGTCCAGGTAAACAGACCATACCTCTCCATCACTCTGTCCAAAGAAACAGACCATACCTCTCCATCACTCTATCCAGGGAAACAGGCCATACCTCTCCATCACTCTGCCCAAGGAAATAGACCATACCTCTCCATCACTCTGTCCAGGGAAACAGACCATACCACTCCATCACTCTGTCCAGGGAAACAGACCATACCTCTCCATCACTCTGCCCAAGGAAACAGACCAAATCTCTCCATCACTCTGTCCAGGGAAACAGACCATACCACTCCATCCCTCTGTCCAGGGAAACAGACCATACCTCTCCATCACTCTGTCCAGGGAAACAGACCATACCTCTCCATCCCTCTGTCCAGGGAAACAGACCATACCTCTCCATCACTCTGTCCAAGGAAACAGACCATACCTCTCCATCACTCTGTCCAGGGAAACAGACCATACCCCTCCATCACTCTGTCCAAGGAAACAGACCATACCTCTACATCACTCTGTCCAGGGAAACAGACCATACCTCTCCATCACTCTGTCCAGGGAAACATACCATACCTCTCCATCACTCTGTCCAGGGAAACAGACCATACCTCTCCATCACTGTACAGGGAGATAGGAAACAGACCATACCTCTCCATCACTCTGTCCAGGGAAACAGACCATACCTCTCCATCACTGTAAAGAGAGATAGGATACAGACCATACCTCTCCATCACTCTGTCCAGGGAAACAGACCATACCTCTCCATCACTCTGTCCAGGGAAAAAGACCATACCTCTCCATCACTCTGTCCAGGGAAACAGACCATACCTCTCCATCCCTCTGTACAGGGAGATAGGAAACAGACCATACCTCTCCATCTCTGTAAAGGGAGATAGGAAACAGACCATACCTCTCCATCACTGTACAGGGAGATAGGAAACAGACCATACCTCTCCATCACTGTCCAGGGAGATAGGAAACAGACCATACCTCTCCATCACTGTACAGGGAGATAGGAAACAGACCATACCTCTCCATCACTCTGTCCAGGGAAACAGACCATACCTCTCCATCACTGTAAAGAGAGATAGGAAACAGACCATACCTCTCCATCACTGTACAGGGAGATAGGAAACAGACCATACCTATCCATCTCCGTACAGGGAGATAGGAAACAGACCATACCTCTCCATCACTGTGCAGGGAGATAGGAAACAGACCATACCTCTCCATCTCTGTAAAGGGAGATAGGAAACAGACCATACCTCTCCATCACTGTACAGGGAGATAGGAAACAGACCATACCTCTCCATCACTGTAAAGGGAGATAGGAAACAGACCATACCTCTCCATCACTGTCCAGGGAGATAGGAAACAGACCATACCTCTCCATCACTGTAAAGGGAGATAGGAAACAGACCATACCTCTCCATCACTGTCCAGGGAGATAGGAAACAGACCATACCTCTCCATCACTCTGTCCAGGGAGATAGGAAACAGACCATACCTCTCCATCACTGTAAAGGGAGATAGGAAACAGACCATACCTCTCCATCACTGTCCAGGGAGATAGGAAACAGACCATACCTCTCCATCACTGTACAGGGAGATAGGAAACAGACCATACCTCTCCATCACTGTACAGGGAGATAGGAAACAGACCATACCTCTCCATCTCTGTAAAGGGAGATAGGAAACAGACCATACCTCTCCATCTCTGTAAAGGGAGATAGGAAACAGACCATACCTCTCCATCTCTGTAAAGGGAGATAGGAAACAGACCATACCTCTCCATCACTGTACAGGGAGATAGGAAACAGACCATACCTCTCCATCACTGTACAGGGAGATAGGAAACAGACCATACCTCTCCATCTCTGTAAAGGGAGATAGGAAACAGACCATACCTCTCCATCACTTTGTGCAGGGAGATGCATACAGGTATGCTTTTTTTTAAAGCGAACTTTCTTAGATTAAGAGAATTTAGACATCTTTTGATCAGAGCGATTCAAATCTAAGATTATACATGGTTGTTTCTCTGGAGCAAAACATGAGAATGACAAAGTAATCAAGTAATCAAAGTAACATGAGTATGACAAAATAATCAAAAAATGTTGGCTATGCGAATTAGAGGTGACAAAGAGATCTCAAATTGGATTTTCATTTTCTATGGGTTTAATAAAAATAATTATTTATTTAATTTTCAGAAAATAATCTCATAGTGCATAAAAATCAAAACAGAAAACAACACATTTAAATTGAGATAGTAGAGATGGAGATTGAATGTCTATATTTGGTTTGTGATGAAAGGCTGTGAGTTGAGGCAGTTTGGATTGGAAATGCAGTGTACCTTCAGGGGAGGGGACATCGATGGTCCAGGCAGAGAGAAACAAAGACAATCTGACAAACAGACCTGTAGAGCTTCATCAGGGCACCACATCTGCTTTTCCGACGGTCAGGTCCTCCATACGACCCTCTCCTCTGTAGGTACTGGTCCTCCATAGGACCCTCTCCTCTGTAGGTACTGGTCCTCCATAGGACCCTCTCCTCTGTAGGTACTGGTCCTCCATAGGACCCTCTCCTCTGTAGGTACTGGTCCTCCATAGGACCCTCTCCTCTGTAGGTACTGGTCCTCCATAGGACCCTCTCCTCTGTAGGTACTGGTCCTCCATAGGACCCTCTCCTCTGTAGGTACTGGTCCTCCATAGGACCCTCTCCTCTGTAGGTACTGGTCCTCCATAGGACCCTCTCCTCTGTAGGTACTGGTCCTCCATAGGACCCTCTCCTCTGTAGGTACTGGTCCTCCATAGGACCCTCTCCTCTGTAGGTACTGGTCCTCCACATGACCATCTCCTCTGTAGGTACTGGTCCTCCACATGACCCTCTCCTCTGTAGGTACTGGTCCTCCATAGGACCCTCTCCTCTGTAGGTACTGGTCCTCCATAGGACCCTCTCCTCTGTAGGTACTGGTCCTCCATAGGACCCTCTCCTCTGTAGGTACTGGTCCTCCATAGGACCCGCTCCTCTGTAGGTACTGGTCCTCCATAGGACCCTCTCCTCTGTAGGTACTGGTCCTCCATAGGACCCTCTCCTCTGTAGGTACTGGTCCTCCATAGGACCCTCTGTAGGTACTGGTCCTCCATAGGACCCTCTCCTCTGTAGGTACTGGTCCTCCATAGGACCCTCTCCTCTGTAGGTACTGGTCCTCCATAGGACCCTCTCCTCTGTAGGTACTGGTCCACCATAGGACCCTCTCCTCTGTAGGTACTGGTCCTCCATAGGACCCTCTCCTCTGTAGGTACTGGTCCTCCATAGGACCCGCTCCTCTGTAGGTACTGGTCCTCCATAGGACCCTCTCCTCTGTAGGTACTGGTCCTCCATAGGACCCTCTCCTCTGTAGGTACTGGTCCTCCATAGGACCCTCTGTAGGTACTGGTCCTCCATAGGACCCTCTCCTCTGTAGGTACTGGTCCTCCATAGGACCCTCTCCTCTGTAGGTACTGGTCCTCCATAGGACCCTCTCCTCTGTAGGTACTGGTCCTCCATAGGACCCTCTCCTCTGTAGGTACTGGTCCTCCATAGGACCCTCTCCTCTGTAGGTACTGGTCCTCCATAAGACCCTCTCCTCTGTAGGTACTGGTCCTCCATAGGACCCTCTCCTCTGTAGGTACTGGTCCTCCACATGACCATCTCCTCTGTAGGTACTGGTCCTCCACATGACCATCTCCTCTGTAGGTACTGGTCCTCCACATGACCCGCTCCTCTGTAGGTACTGGTCCTCCATAGGACCCTCTCCTCTGTAGGTACTGGTCCTCCATAGGACCCTCTCCTCTGTAGGTACTGGTCCTCCACATGACCCTCTCCTCTGTAGGTACTGGTCCTCCACATGACCCTCTCCTCTGTAGGTACTGGTCCTCCACATGACCCTCTCCTCTGTAGGTACTGGTCCTCCATAGGACCCTCTCCTCTGTAGGTACTGGTCCTCCATACGACCCTCTCCTCTGTAGGTACTGGTCCTCCATAGGACCCTCTCCTCTGTAGGTACTGGTCCTCCATAGGACCCTCTCCTCTGTAGGTACTGGTCCTCCATAGGACCCTCTCCTCTGTAGGTACTGGTCCTCCATAGGACCCTCTCCTCTGTAGGTACTGGTCCTCCATAGGACCCTCTCCTCTGTAGGTACTGGTCCTCCATAGGACCCTCTCCTCTGTAGGTACTGGTCCTCCATAGGACCCTCTCCTCTGTAGGTACTGGTCCTCCATAGGACCCTCTCCTCTGTAGGTACTGGTCCTCCATAGGACCCTCTCCTCTGTAGGTACTGGTCCTCCACATGACCATCTCCTCTGTAGGTACTGGTCCTCCACATGACCATCTCCTCTGTAGGTACTGGTCCTCCACATGACCCGCTCCTCTGTAGGTACTGGTCCTCCATAGGACCCTCTCCTCTGTAGGTACTGGTCCTCCATAGGACCCTCTCCTCTGTAGGTACTGGTCCTCCACATGACCCTCTCCTCTGTAGGTACTGGTCCTCCACATGACCCTCTCCTCTGTAGGTACTGGTCCTCCACATGACCCTCTCCTCTGTAGGTACTGGTCCTCCATAGGACCCTCTCCATAGGACCCTCTCCTCTGTAGGTACTGGTCCTCCATACGACCCTCTCCTCTGTAGGTACTGGTCCTCCATAGGACCCTCTCCTCTGTAGGTACTGGTCCTCCACATGACCCTCTCCTCTGTAGGTACTGGTCCTCCATAGGACCTTCTCCTCTGTAGGTACTGGTCCTCCATAGGACCCTCTCCTCTGTAGGTACTGGTCCTCCACATGACCCTCTCCTCTGTAGGTACTGGTCCTCCATAGGACCCTCTCCTCTGTAGGTACTGGTCCTCCACATGACCCTCTCCTCTGTAGGTACTGGTCCTCCATAGGACCCTCTCCTCTGTAGGTACTGGTCCTCCATAGGACCCTCTCCTCTGTAGGTACTGGTCCTCCATAGGACCCTCTCCTCTGTAGGTACTGGTCCTCCACATGACCCTCTCCTCTGTAGGTACTGGTCCTCCATAGGACCCTCTCCTCTGTAGGTACTGGTCCTCCATAGGACCCTCTCCTCTGTAGGTACTGGTCCTCCACATGACCCTCTCCTCTGTAGGTACTGGTCCTCCACATGACCATCTCCTCTGTAGGTACTGGTCCTCCACATGACCATCTCCTCTGTAGGTACTGGTCCTCCACATGACCCGCTCCTCTGTAGGTACTGGTCCTCCATAGGACCCTCTCCTCTGTAGGTACTGGTCCTCCACATGACCCTCTCCTCTGTAGGTACTGGTCCTCCATAGGACCCTCTCCTCTGTAGGTACTGGTCCTCCAGGTACTGGTCCTCCATAGGACCCTCTCCTCTGTAGGTACTGGTCCTCCATAGGACCCTCTCCTCTGTAGGTACTGGTCCTCCATAGGACCCTCTCCTCTGTAGGTACTGGTCCTCCATAGGACCCTCTCCTCTGTAGGTACTGGTCCTCCATAGGACCCTCTCCTCTGTAGGTACTGGTCCTCCATAGGACCCTCTCCTCTGTAGGTACTGGTCCTCCATAGGACCCTCTCCTCTGTAGGTACTGGTCCTCCATAGGACCCTCTCCTCTGTAGGTACTGGTCCTCCATAGGACCCTCTCCTCTGTAGGTACTGGTCCTCCATAGGACCCTCTCCTCTGTAGGTACTGGTCCTCCATAGGACCCTCTCCTCTGTAGGTACTGGTCCTCCATAGGACCCTCTCCTCTGTAGGTACTGGTCCTCCATAGGACCCTCTCCTCTGTAGGTACTGGTCCTCCATAGGACCCTCTCCTCTGTAGGTACTGGTCCTCCATAGGACCCTCTCCTCTGTAGGTACTGGTCCTCCATAGGACCCTCTCCTCTGTAGGTACTGGTCCTCCATAGGACCCTCTCCTCTGTAGGTACTGGTCCTCCATAGGACCCTCTCCTCTGTAGGTACTGGTCCTCCATAGGACCCTCTCCTCTGTAGGTACTGGTCCTCCATAGGACCCTCTCCTCTGTAGGTACTGGTCCTCCATAGGACCCTCTCCTCTGTAGGTACTGGTCCTCCATAGGACTCCATAGGTACTGGTCCTCCACCCTCTCCTCTGTAGGTACTGGTCCTCCATAGGACCCTCTCCTCTGTAGGTACTGGTCCACCATAGGACCCTCTCCTCTGTAGGTACTGGTCCTCCATAGGACCCTCTCCTCTGTAGGTACTGGTCCTCCATAGGACCCTCTCCTCTGTAGGTACTGGTCCTCCATAGGACCCTCTCCTCTGTAGGTACTGGTCCTCCATAGGACCCTCTCCTCTGTAGGTACTGGTCCTCCATAGGACCCTCTCCTCTGTAGGTACTGGTCCTCCATAGGACCCTCTCCTCTGTAGGTACTGGTCCTCCATAGGACCCTCTCCTCTGTAGGTACTGGTCCTCCATAGGACCCTCTCCTCTGTAGGTACTGGTCCTCCATAGGACCCTCTCCTCTGTAGGTACTGGTCCTCCATAGGACCCTCTCCTCTGTAGGTACTGGTCCTCCATAGGACCCTCTCCTCTGTAGGTACTGGTCCTCCATAGGACCCTCTCCTCTGTAGTTACTGGTCCTCCATAGGACCCTCTCCTCTGTAGGTACTGGTCCTCCATAGGACCCTCTCCTCTGTAGGTACTGGTCCTCCACATGACCCGCTCCTCTGTAGGTACTGGTCCTCCATAGGACCCGCTCCTCTGTAGTTACTGGTCCTCCATAGGACCCGCTCCTCTGTAGGTACTGGTCCTCCATAGGACCCTCTCCTCTGTAGGTACTGGTCCTCCACATGACCCGCTCCTCTGTAGGTACTGGTCCTCCATAGGACCCGCTCCTCTGTAGGTACTGGTCCTCCATAGGACCCGCTCCTCTGTAGGTACTGGTCCTCCATAGGACCCTCTCCTCTGTAGGTACTGGTCCTCCACATGACCCGCTCCTCTGTAGGTACTGGTCCTCCATAGAACCTGCTCCTCTGTAGGTACTGGTCTGACATTGCCAAACATATAACACCCAACTTGGGTGATGCCATGGCTGCTGAAAAGCGCACGAAAGCCACCACATCTAGGCAGCAGTTAAACTTTTACTGCAGTGGGCTGAATCAGGGCCACACAGAGTGTTTCTTGGTCATCTTAAATAAATCGACTTTGAAACAAAAGTAAAAACCTCACACACATGGTTATGGACTTTCACACAGAAACACTGGATTTTAGGCAAAGTTTTTGAAGTAATATTTATTAATGAGGAAATGATCCAAACTATTCTGCCATCTCGGGACACAGCATGCTGTACTTGTTGTTATTCCTCCTGACACATGAAACAATAACAATTTAAATCCAAACAGCCAGCTATAAGCCAAAAATATAGACTTTTCATCCTAATTCTTCAACTCTGAGAGTCAAGACCACGAGATGTAAGTGATCAACCCCCAGAGAAGTCAAACCCCCCAAATGGATTTTAATAATGACACAAAAAACACAAAAAATAACAAAATGAATTTCAACATTTATAGATCTCTCTGCCTAGAAGACCCCACGGTGCGACGGCAACCACGGAAGTGGTCTTTGAAAAAATAAAATGGCTGCCAGGCTCATTGGTAGTGCTGGAGCATTGGGAGGCTGATTACAACCCAGAGCCATCATGCACCTGGACCCACTTCAATACATGTTTTCATCTCTTTCCCTCCGCAGCCAAGAACTGCTCCTACTTCAAACACTTCACTAAGGAAGAAGAGGCCAAAGGGTTCGAAGCCAAAACTCAGAAAGGTGAGTTCTCTTTCTCCTTCGTTACAGGCTTCTGGTGAATGAGCCACAGTGCAACTTTTTTTCAAATACATTCGGTCAGATTCACCAGTGTGAAATTCTCGGTGGCGATTTTAAACAATTTATAACTTCAGTTTTGAGTTGTAAATTGAGTAATACATGAGTACAATTCCATCAAATATGGTGCATTTCCTTAAATATCAGAACTGTTAATCCTTGTTTTCAAGCAATGAGAGGCCTATGCTGTTGAGGGGGAGGCATGGTGAACAGGAATGAGATGTATACTATGTGTCTATGGGAATGCTCATTGGGCTCTCAGCATGACAATAAAACACATTCAGTCAAAACACAGACATGAATGGTACCCTCTGTGATTGGCGAACACTTTCTCTCTCCCTTTCCCTTTCCCTTTCTCTCACACACACACACACACACACACACACACACACACACACACACACACACACACACACACACACACACACACACACACACACACACGCTATTAGTTATTATCCCCGCGTCAGGGGAAAAAAACGAGATCTTTCCGCATCTCACAATGCTCTACTCAAAACAGATGCTATTCTAGGAGACTACTGCAGATTCCTTACAAATATAAATTGCTGTGTGCAGAGTATGCTGTAAGCGTGACAACACTCATTAAGACAGACAGGTAGAAAGCTAGCATGGCTAGCCATCAGCAGGATTTACTGGTTGAAGGTGAAGTAACTTTTGAGTGTTATGGAGTTGACTGGTGATATTAGTACAGGAGCTAGAACCCAGTTGTAATGAAACATGTTTTAACTACGTGTGTCCTTATTGTAATGAACACGATGGGAGACAGAGAGCTGGTTTTAAGCGCAGGGCGCAGCAGGTGTTTATTGTGAAGGACCACAGGAGGAGGCAGGTAGCTGGGTCCAGGGGCAGGCAGGTCATACACAGGAGGAGGCAGGTAGCTGGGTCCAGGGGCAGGCAGGTCATACACAGGAGGAGGCAGGTAGCTGGGTCCAGGGACAGGCAGAAGGTCATACACAGGAGGAGGCAGGTAGCTGGGTCCAGGGGCAGGCAGAAGGTCATACACAGGAGGAGGCAGGTAGCTGGGTCCAGGGGCAGGCAGGTCATACACAGGAGGAGGCAGGTAGCTGGGTCCAGGGGCAGGCAGGTCATACACAGGAGGAGGCAGGTAGCTGGGCCCAGGGGCAGGGGCAGGCAGGTCATACACAGGAGGAGGCAGGTAGCTGGGTCCAGGGGCAGGCAGGTCATACACAGGAGGAGGCAGGTAGCTGGGTCCAGGGGCAGGCAGGTCATACACAGGAGGAGGCAGGTAGCTGGGCCCAGGGGCAGGGGCAGGCAGGTCATACACAGGAGGAGGCAGGTAGCTGGGTCCAGGGGCAGGCAGGTCATACACAGGAGGAGGCAGGTAGCTGGGTCCAGGGGCAGGCAGGTCATACACAGGAGGAGGCAGGTAGCTGGGCCCAGGGGCAGGGGCAGGCAGGTCATACACAGGAGGAGGCAGGTAGCTGGGTCCAGGGGCAGGCAGGTCATACACAGGGGGTTCAAAAAGGCAACAGTACTGGCAGAGAAAAGGCTAGTAACGTCATCCGGGAGATTACGCAACAGTTGTCAACAGGAAATCCGATAGGCTAAAGTACAGGTAGGGAATAGGCAAAAGGCTCCGTTAGTGAGGCAGGCAACACTATCATACACAGGAGGAGTACATTACGGGGAAACCAGAGCGCCATATAGAAGTGTGTCACAAAACAAACAATACCTCACAATGATTGGGTGCAAATAACTGAACTAAATAGTGTGTGATAATGACATACAGGTGTGTGAACAGATGATCAGAATCCAGGTGATTGGGATCTGGAGAGTGAGCTGCATTCAGGGGATCTATGTGTTTGAGAGTGTGAGTTGGAAGCAGACGTTACACTTGTGGACCTATTGGCTGTGCCTATGTCCCAAATACCTCTACAGACTCTAGTCAAAAGTAGTGCACTACTGTCTATAAGAAATAGGGTGCCATTTGGGACGCATCCATAATAATCCCTAGCAGGTCGGTATCACAGGCAGAGGCAGCCCACCGTAACGTCTGAGGTCACACGCATGTAGACACAGATTGTATGTCTCCCTCTGTGTCTCTCCACAGCCAAGCCATGACAAAAGTAGCTACTTGAGTGGAACGATAACGTTTATTTCACGCTCCATGTTCTCCTGCTGCTCAGTCAGGGCGTTACGACGGGAAAGTGAGCCCTGGCTTGTCGTAATCTGTACAATGGGCCTGGAGGGTTAGAGAGGAGAGTTGGATGAGTCACCTGGAGACAAGGCTTCTTTCTTCATCACTCCTCCCCTAGAAGCAGTGCTAATAGACGGTTTTAGTGTATTGTAGCATGGTTAAACCAGACTGAATGCTGAGCTCAGTGAAACAGTGGGGATCGCACCATTCAGTCTGCTGGTTCAACCAGGCTAACTATATAGCCAGTGATGGTTAACGAAGACATTGTTCAAGAGGGCACTCTGCTGTATTCTCTTCATGCTGATTAAGGTTAAGTGGAGGGGGGTGGGTTAGTGGGAGTTCCAATGCCTTAGAATGGGAGATGGGTTACAGTAAGAACTGAATGATTTTCTGTTGGAAATCAAGATGGAAAGATTTAAAAAAAGATTTAAAAAAAATCCAGTTTTCCATCTCTCTCTCTCTCTCTCTCTCTCTCTCTCTCTCTCTCTCTCTCTCTCTCTCTCTCTCTCAGAGTACAACCTCTCAGCAGCGGCCATTGCTGTGTTCAGCCTGGCCTTCATGACCCTGGGGTTGCTGTGTGTCGTGTGCTCCTTCGGGAAGGGGAGGGACTACCTGCTGAGGCCTGCTGGGATGTTCTTTGCCTTCGCAGGTCAGACACATCTACTTTGACTGAGATATTCACGTCATACATCAGGCATGACTACAAAGAACATTGTACATGTTTCTGCCTGTCCATCCAGGTTCATCAGCTATTTGTTCATTTGTTTGTTAGTTTGTTAATTAGTTTTACCTTTCTGTCTCTCCATCCGTCCGTCCGTCTGCCCATCCATCCATCCTCACCTGTACCCCTTCTCCCTCTAGGTCTCTGCATCATCATCTCTGTTGAGGTGATGCGGAACTCCACCAAGCGGATGATTGACAGCGAGGAGACCGTCTGGGAACAGTACTACTACTCCTGGTCATTTGAATGTGCCTGCACCTCCTTCGTCCTCCTGGTCTTCAGTGGTCTCAGCCTGTTGATCATCTCCATGCCTCAGATGCCACGCAACCCCTGGGAGACCTGTATGGACGCAGAGCCAGACTCCATGGAGCCCTTAGACGAGTAGTAGATCAGATTAGACCTGCCCAGATCAACCCCTGGGAGACCTGTATGGACGCAGAGCCAGACTCCATGGAGCCCTTAGACGAGTAGTAGATCAGATTAGACCTGCCCAGATCAACCCCTGGGAGACCTGTATGGACGCAGAGCCAGACTCCATGGAGCCCTTAGACCTGTAGTAGTCCAGATCAGATTAGACCTGCCCAGATCAACCCCTGGGAGACCTGTATGGACACAGAGCCAGACTCCATGGAGCCCTTAGACTAGTAGTAGTAGTAGATCAGATTAGACCTGCCCAGATCAACCCCTGGCAGACCTGTATGGACGCAGAGCCAGACTCCATGGAGCCCTTAGACGAGTAGTAGATCAGATTAGACCTGCCCAGATCAACCCCTGGGAGACCTGTATGGACACAGAGCCAGACTCCATGGAGCCCTTAGACTAGTAGTAGTAGTAGATCAGATTAGACCTGCCCAGATCAACCCCTGGGAGACCTGTATGGACACAGAGCCAGACTCCATGGAGCCCTTAGACTAGTAGTAGTAGTAGATCAGATTAGACCTGCCCAGATCAACCCCTGGGAGACCTGTATGGACACAGAGCCAGACTCCATGGAGCCCTTAGACTAGTAGTAGTAGTAGATCAGATTAGACCTGCCCAGATCAACCCCTGGGAGACCTGTATGGACGCAGAGCCAGACTCCATGGAGCCCTTAGACTAGTAGTAGACTCCACTAGAACAGACCAGACTAGTCTAGACCAGGGGAATCTTCAACAAAGGCTGCCAAAACCATACATGTTTTTATAGAATCCAACTGAAGATAAACTAAATTGAGGCTGGTGGTGGGGGCAACAGAGTTAAGGATACAGATGAATGAGAGTGGGGCACCCCACCTAAGTAATAGTAGAAGGGGAAACACTGCACTACACTGCTTAGTTTTAAGTGTACAGATCAAGATGTAAGGCAGGATCTCTGAGCAGTCCTCGAGGGCCACAGATTTTCCTTTCTTTGGTCCTTAACTGATACATTTCTGTCATTGATTGCAGAGAGTGTCCGCTCTCCTGGTCCATATCATCTGTTACTAAGCAACAGACACTGTGACACTTGAGGACTGCCCTGATATAGGGTGCGTTAGTACATTCACCATGGCAACTTACTTCGATTTCAGAACACTCGCGCAGTGTGTCGCGAACAGCGCAGAATAATTTATGAATTTACGAACTGCCTAAACTCTGTTGTTATGACAGATTTAAGTAAACATCGGCTAAAAAATGGAATTAAATTGTTGCCAGTAACGCAGTTACAGTCACTAACCCTCTTGATGACATGAAAACACTCGAGCACTAATAGCAGCTCTGCATGGGTGAGTAACATGTTCAGAGTGAAGTGTTTTCTCGTTTATGTCCGGAAGTAGCTAGCAAGCAAGCTAAGCAAGTTTAGCCAGTTGGCTTGGGATCTTGACGGCCGATGTGAAGTCAGAATGCTCAGATCAACCCTACACCTCGACCAGAGTGTCCAGTGTACACTCTGAACGCTCCGAGATCGAAACACTCTGAAGTTATGAACGGACAATCTGACAACACTCTGAATTTACAAACACTCAAAGCACACTCCGAGTGCACTCTGACACTCTAAAGTGAATTTACGAACGCACCTATAATGTACAGTATTAAAATGTGGCTTTTGCTATAAAATGACCACAGAGACAGAAAGAGCTGAAGAACGTGGCAACATAGTGAGCTGCTACTCTGTGTAATTTAATAGAGTTTGAGCTGTCTTGTACACTTCTAATATACATTTCCGCTCTAGTGTTCTACATTTTTGTAATGAAATAAGTTAATGCTTTAATGAACGTTACATTGTAAATGTTCACCCCTCCCGGCAGCTACAAACAATGTGTATTTATTTAACATGTATCAATGGATTAAACCATATTGAAGCTCCAGTGCAATGCCTGTACACAGATCTACTGTATTAGTTAGGGCGCTACACTGCTGCTTGTTGTTTACATAGGGAACCTAGAATGTACATCGTGTATACAGTACTTGTATGTTTTAAACATGGGCCTATGAAGATGATATATATTATGTTGTTTTGTGTTCAATAGTAGCTTCATCAAACAATCTGTTACAATCTAGCTTGAACACAAAACATTCAAGCCCACCACAGTGATTATTGGACAGATACATTGTCTTCACTGAATGGCAATATCTCCCATTGTGTACCTCTCCTCATATTGTTTTCTCTCTATCTCTCCCTCTCCCTCTCTACTGTCTAATTATCTCCCTCTCCCTCTCCCTCTCTACTGTCCAATTATCTCCCTCTCCCTCTCTACTGTCTAATTATCTCCCTCTCCCTCTCTACTGTCTAATTATCTCTCTCTCCCTCTCCCTCTCTACTGTCTAATTATCTCTCTCTCCCTCTCCCTCTCTACTGTCTAATTATCTCCCTCTCCCTCTCTAATTATCTCTCTCCCTCTCCCTCTCTCTCTACTGTCTAATTATCTCTCTCTCCCTCTCCCTCTCTACTGTCTAATTATCTCTCTCTCCCTCTCCCTCCCTCTCCACTGTCTAATTATCTCCCTCTCCCTCTCTACTGTCTAATTATCTCCCTCTCCCTCTCTGCTGTCTAATTATCTCCATCTCTACTGTCTAATTATCTCCCTCTCACTCTCTACTGTCTAACTATCTATCTATCCCCCCTCTCTTCCCATCTGTTTCACTTAAAGTTCCAAATCAAAAGATGAAGTGTGAGAATGTTTCAAGGGGGTTGTGATAAATTCCTTTCTTTCTATTGACACAGGACAGTTGTTACATAATGAATTATCTTCAAAGTATTATAGCCAGCTGAACAAGTTAAATTGTAGTGATTTTCAGTCAACAAGCGACAGGCATGTTCTGTTTTTGGGGAACACTGTTGTATAGGTACTGATTTCAATAGCTACAAAGCATTAATGTTCTGTGTTGACAGATTCAAGTACATCTAAACACAAACACCCCTTGTTCTCACCCATCTAAGCACCGAACCCATTGTTTTGTGCCAGGTTCTCTGACAGGTACAGTATAATATCTGTTTTCTACAAGGCCTAACCATTGCTGTTTTGCTGTGAGCACATAGTCATAGAGTTATTAAAGAGACAATCTGGAGTTCAAACAACAACAAAGGAACACCCTGCCACAGCTAAGGGATGAGACTCGAGATACAATGTGTGACCATTCTCAATGTGTAGACAGAGCTATGGATGCAAGGACTGGCCATCCTTTAGATCAATTATAGTTTTAACCATGTTTTGAGGATATACAGGGTTTGTTTACAATTACATTGTGGAGTAAAAAAAAGCTTATATTTTGGGTTCTGATGTGGTATGACAGTTGAACCAAGCCAATGAGGCATTTCAATGGGAATTAATCAAAATAATAACGGATGTCGCTATCGCAGATTGCCCCTTTAAGCAGAGATATATTTGACATATATAGACCTTTTATTCCCTTCCCTCAGCCAGAAACCCCACAGCTTCATCTCTAAACCACCATGACACGCTTTCACTTCTATTTCATTCAGAAAGCTGTTCTAAATTGAGAGACAAATGTTTTCTAAATGCTCCGTAGACAAGGCGTCTTGGAGGTCATGGCTTCTGTGAGAAGAAGCCGTAATGGATGCAGAACACTGATCGACATCCCAAATGGCACCCTATTCCCTGTATAGTGCACTACGTTTGTCCAGAGCCCAATTGGTGCCATTTGGGAAACAGCACACTGAGCTCACAAATCATTTCTATCTCTGCTCCCCTCAGAGCCAATGTTCACCGGCAGACAGACAGCTTAAAGTAGTAGGCTGTGTCTCTGTCTTCCTGCAGTGGACCCAGGCAGCAGAACACGCCGCTCTACTTTTAACCCTCTAGCTGCTGTAGCACCCTATTCCCTTTATAGTGCATTCAATTTGACCAGGGTCCATGGCCAAAAGTAGTCCACTATATAGGGAATAGAGTGCAATTTGGTATGCAGTCTCTGTCTGCAGTGAACCCAGGCAGCAGCAGGCATGTCTCTGTACCTTTACAGAAGGGTTCTTAAAGGGTTCTCTGTTTGTCCCCATAGATAACACTTTTTGGTTCGAGGTAGAACCCTTTGGAGTGAAAGAGGTTTTACTAAGAACCTGTTAGTGGTGAAAATGTTCTACATAGAACCTTAGTGGAAAGGTATTAGTGGAAGGGTTCCACTTGGAACCAAAAATAGTTATTTTCAAAAAGTTATTCTTTGGGGACAACGGATTAACCTTTTCTGGTTCTAGGTAGCACCTTATTTTCTTAAAGTGTACCCTTGTCAGCCTCCAACACATCATCCTTGTCATACACACAAGTGTTTTATTTTTCTAAAAGAATGATAAAACCAAGCTTCAGTTCTTCAGGTGTTTATGATCAAAATCCCCCACTTGATTACAACTTAATAAAATAGAGCTTTATAAATGATTAAGTGTCATGTGGATTCATTAATGAATGATTCATGTACTCATAACCACCACAGCACAAATGCATTAAATGCACAGAACCACGTAATCACTTTATTTGTATTTTCCCATGGATAGAGAGTACGAACTTGTTCCCCATCACAACAGAGAGTACGTACCTGTTCCCCATCACAACAGAGAGTACGAACCTGTTCCCCATCACAACAGAGAGTACATAACTGTTCCCCATCACAACAGAGAGTACGAACCTGTTCCCCATCACAACAGAGAGTACGTACCTGTTCCCCATCACAACAGAGAGTACGAACCTGTTCCCCATCACAACAGAGAGTACGTACCTGTTCCCCATCACAACAGAGAGTACGTACCTGTTCCCCATCACAACAGAGTACGTACCTGTTCCCCATCACAACAGAGAGTACGTACCTGTTCCCCATCACAACAGAGAGTACGTACCTGTTCCCCATCACAACAGAGTACGTACCTGTTCCCCATCACAACAGAGAGTACGTACCTGTTCCCCATCACAACAGAGAGTACGTACCTGTTCCCCATCACAACAGAGAGTACGAACCTGTTCCCCATCACAACAGAGAGTACGTACCTGTTCCCCATCACAACAGAGAGTACGAACCTGTTCCCCATCACAACAGAGAGTACGTACCTGTTCCCCATCACAACAGAGAGTACGAACCTGTTCCCCATCACAACAGAGTACGTACCTGTTCCCCATCACAACAGAGAGTACGAACCTGTTCCCCATCACAACAGAGAGTACGTACCTGTTCCCCATCACAACAGAGTACGTACCTGTTCCCCATCACAACAGAGAGTACGTACCTGTTCCCCATCACAACAGAGAGTACGTACCTGTTCCCCATCACAACAGAGAGTACGAACCTGTTCCCCATCACAACAGAGAGTACGTACCTGTTCCCCATCACAACAGAGAGTACGAACCTGTTCCCCATCACAACAGAGAGTACGAACCTGTTCCCCATCACAACAGAGAGTACGTACCTGTTCCCCATCACAACAGAGAGTACGAACCTGTTCCCCATCACAACAGAGAGTACGTACCTGTTCCCCATCACAACAGAGAGTACGTACCTGTTCCCCATCACAACAGGGACCGACTGGGACCAGACTGTCATACCAGCCCATGTTTCCCTCAAGTCCCTCATTATTAGCTTAAAAATGATCTTTATGTGTGACATGTAGACCAGCCCACTGAGCTACAGATGAATCAGTGTAGACCAGCACACTGAGCAACTGTAACGGCGTTCTTCGTTTGTCGAAAGAGAGTCGGACCGAAATGCAGCGTGTTGGTTACTCATGTTTTTAATAGAACAAATGACGATACATGAAAATAACAAAAAAACAACAAACGGAACGTGAAAAACCTATACAGCCTGTTTTTTTAAATAAAAATAATTTATTATCTTCAATACCATTCATTCTTTACAAATCATAATTTATATACATACACAAATAATGATATTTTTAATTAAACTAATTAAATTAAACTAAACATAAACCCCAAACAAAACCTCAGGGGAGCATCTTCCCTCCCCGTCACCCTACAAAATACCTTTCCCTATCTCCCCGTCCCTAATCTGTCCTTTTACAAATCTAAATGACACCCAGCCCTAAACCCCCCTTCCACCTCTCCCGAGCAGCATGCTGCCCCCACTTCCTCTCCTCCCTCTTCATCCTCCCCCTCAAATCTCCTTCCACTCTCCTCACTATCCCTTCCATCCCCCAATCTCTCCCTGTCTTCTCCATGTTCAGCCTTGCTTCCCACAGCCCCTGTTTAAAGAGACTCATGAGAAGCCAGAGCAGAAACCTGTCCCTATCCGTCCCTCTCACTCTCCCTACACCCCTCTCTAACCTGGCCCATGTCAATACAAAATCCCCCTTTACCAAACCTAACAACACCTGAGCCCTAGCCCATACTACTCCGGCAAAGGCACAGTCCCAAAAGACATGACGCACAGTCTCCTCCCTGCCACAAGAGGATCTTGGACAGGTGGGGGATTGCACTAAACTAAACCGGTACAAGATGGAATGTACCGGCAAATACTTATGAAGGCTCAACCAATTCAGGTCCTTGAGCCTGTTGTCCAGACCCCGCACCTGCACTCCCTCCCAGACCACTTCCGAGATGCCTACTACAGGCTCCCGACTCTCTGCTTTTCTGACCTCCTCGTACAGGTGCCTATGATCTAAACCTACTCGGGCAACTTCAACCTCAGGGTGCGCACGCAGCCACTTGGCCGCATGACCAAAGTGCCACGGCAGCTGTTCCGCCCGAGGACCCTTGTTAGACCACACCATTATGCTTCTCGCCTGATACGAGAAAAACACCCGCAGGAGGTAACCGGACGGGTGTATCACTGGATGAGCAAGCTCCGTTAACAAGAAAGAAACAAAAATTGTGTCCAGCTTGAGGGGGAAATGTGGTACCCGCCTACCTCCCTCCCCGATGGGACAGATCATGCGTGCCCTGGCGACCCACTCATACCTGCCACTCCACATAAACTGAAACACAAGCTTCACTAGAGGCCTTCTCAGACAAGCCGGCAATGGGTAGATGTATGCCAAATACAAAAGCGACGGCAACACATCCACCTTTAGGACCAGGACTTTGCCCATAAAAGACAAATACCTAGCTTTCCACATTGCTAGCTTCCTCTGTACCACTGCAATACGCATGTTCCAGTTTAGCGTCGCAGAGCCGGAGGTCTCAAAATGGACCCCGAAAATCCTCAGGGCCCCCTCACAGAGAGATAACCCCCCAGGCAGATCCGTTCTACCGCGCAATTTTCCGAAAAACTTGACGGAAGACTTTGCATGGTTCAGAACTGCTCCCGACGCTCGAGTGAAATCCCCAAAGATGGCAAGGGACCTTGTCAGGTACGAGTCCTTGCACAACAACAAGGAAGTGTCGTCGGCGTACTGCGTCATCTTAACACGCAGTCCACCACTTCCAGGGATCAGCAGACCTTCCACCCCTGTGTCTGCCCTAATGGCAGCCCCCAGAGGCTCCATGTACAGAACGAAGAGGAGAGCCGAGAGTGGGCACCCCTGCCTGACCCCAGACGAGAGGTGACTATTTACACTAACTCGGCACCCCGCTCCGACATATAATGTACGAATCCATCCTATAAACTTCTCCCCAAATCCTAATCGACCTAACACTCTGAATAAAAAGGATCTATTCACGCGATCAAAGGCTTTTGCCTGATCTAGCGCTGCTACCATAAAAGGCAGTTCTCTATCTTCAACCCAAGCGATGGAGTCCCTGATTAACTGTAGATTCCATCTAATAGAGCGGCCCTCTACCCCGCACGTCTGATCCTCATGAACGACGTAGGGAAGGGCTGTGCGCAACCGGTCTGCTAAAACCTTTGCAAGTAGCTTGTAATCTACACACAGCATGGTCAACGGCCGCCAGTTGCCAAGGTCAGTTACTTCCCCCTTCTTATATAAAAGTGACAGCACACCAACAGCCATTGATCCCCCCGGGACCCCCGTCTCAAGGATGGCCTTCAAGACTTCGAGGACCACTGGTCCAAGTATACCCCAAAACTTGAGATAAAACTCAGCCGGCAGCCCATCCATCCCAGGCACCTTCCCTTTTCCCATCCTCCTAAGAGCGCTCTCAACCTCTTCTAGTGAAATCTGGGCCTCCATCACTTCTCTAATGTCCTCCGGCAACCGCCTGGACAAGTGTTCTAAAAACACATTTCCCTGCTCTACATCTATTTCCCTTTCCTTAAATAAACCTTGGAAATGATCAGTTGTCACCCTGACCATATCCTCTGGTTCTCTAACTATACTACCATTTTCTTCCCTAACACCATGCATTACCTTCCTACTCTGTCTTGCCCTAACCAACTTAAAGAACATAGCAGAACAAGTCTCATTATGTTCTAGAAAGCCGCTATGCGCACGCTCCAGGAAAGCTCGAGCCTTCCGCTCCTGCAACTCCCTGAGCTGCGCCTTTAGGGTTGAGGATCTCTCCCAGTCAAACGACCCGTCGAGGTTGCCTGCCTCGTATTCGAGTTCAATTAACCTTTGGATACGATCCACCTCCCTCCTCTCCTCCCTTTTTTCCCTCTTGCAATACCCTATTATAAAAGCCCTAATCCTCACCTTAACTAATTCCCACCACTCTAACACCCCCTCGCACATGGACCGGAGACCCTCAAGCCTCCTAAAGAAAACATAAAACCCGTCAACAAAAGCCTGCTCCTCCAGCACATCCCGATCTAGCTTCCAGTACCCCTTACCAAAGAGGCAGACCGACGAACCCACCTGCAGGAGCACCCCGTCGTGATCTGAAAAGAAAACAGGCAACAGCCGCCCAGACAACTTTCCCAAAGACCTGGGTACAAAAATATAATCGAGCCTCCGCTCAACCACCCTGGAGTTACGCCATGTAGGACCGTCCATTTTCGGAGTAGTGTGCATACCATCATCTACCAGACCATGGCAAGCCATTAGCCTAGCAATGGCGCCTGCACTGTTATCCCCCTCTTCCTAAATCTGTATTAAAATCCCCCCTATCACTAATTTCCTATTTGTAACACACAGGGGCGTCAGACAGTCCACCATCTCCTTCCTGTCTGCCACCACCTGTGGCCCATACACCACCTCTAATCTAAATTTACAATCCCTTATCGTGACATCCACCCCTATAACCCTCCCCTGCATTACCACAAAGGAATCCTCCACTTTTACCTCCCTGTGCCCACACAAAATCCCTACCCCCGATGAGTGCACCCCCCCTACACCCCAAACCGACTCCCCCTTGTCCCACTCCCTCTTAAATCTACTAACATCCCCTCCATCCCTCAGGTGAACCTCCTGTAAAAAACAAAAATCAAAACCCACACCCTCCAAATAACTAAAAACCACCCTCATCTTAACAATATCTCTTAAACCCCTTACATTTAAACTAACAAAAGTAAAATTAGACTCCATGAAGAAAAAAATAAATAAAACATGTAATTCACTCAAATTCTAAACTCAGACAGAAAAAAAAACAAAACAGGAGACTCATCCGATGCTCCCCTGCTCCATATCTACCGGTGAGAACACCATCTGTAATCCCGACATCCCCCCCTCTTCCTCCATCACACCATCCCAGGATGCAGGAATAGTGTTTGGCTTCGGGGTGCCCTGCACCCTGGGTCTACCCCCACAATCCTCCCCCTCCCCAGTGTTGCAGCTGGTTTGGGAAAAAATTGGGGAGGCTGAGTCCCCAAACAAAAACTCCCCACCTCCTCCTGTACCCAGTCCTGAGTCTTGTTAGGTGTGTCACCACCCAAAAGAAGTTGAGAGTCTTGGGAAACCAGCAGCAACCCAGAGGTTTCTCCCACCCCCATCACTCTCTTGGCCATCCCCTCCCCCTCACTGTCGGCCAATCGCACCCTCCTCTTCATTCTCTTCTTTGGTGATGGCGGCAGTGGAGAGATACCACCCCCTCCCCCCGCCAGCTCCTCCACCATACCCCTCATCTCTTCCACCATGTCACTTTCCCCCCAGTCAACTTGCTCTTCCACCATCTTCTTCTCCACCATTCCTCCCTCGCTTTCTACTCTCTCATTCTCCTCCACTCGGTTGCCTTCTTCCACCGCTTTTCCTGGTTCTCCTACTCCCGTGCCTTCTGTTTCCTTCTCTCTTCCATCCGCCGCTTCTTGCTCCTCTTCCTTCCTTGTGGCCTTCCCCTCTGTACTTGTATTCTTGTCATGAGGCGTGTTTCCTTCCCCTCCTCTTCTTCCCCCATCCCCCGCTCCTGCTCCCCCCCCAGCCGCAGACGCATATGACCTCTGATGGGCCGGGCACCCCCGCCACAGGTGTGCTGACGAGCCACACCCATGGCATGTCTTAGGCTTGTCACAATCCCTCGCCTCGTGATCCTCAGATCCACAAAATCTGCATTTTCTCATGCTGCACGAGGCAAAAATGTGTCCATAGGCCATACAGCGCCTGCAAAATGGGGGCTGACGTGCATAAAACAATGTCCCCCTGTCAGCCCCAAGGGAGAACATAGCAGGAGGATGAAGGTATCCACCATGTCCCTTTGGGTCCTCCCTGAGGAGGGCCTGGAAACCTCTCCTCCCATTCCAAAACCCAAGGGAGTCTTTGAGGTGCCTAGCTGAGGAAACGTTATCCATGTATCTCCCCAGAAAAGCCCTCACCTCTTCATCCTTAACGTAAGGGTTGTAAATGTTAACAGTTACAACCCTAAAGTTATTCTTCGCCAGACTTGATATTTCGTAGTGGCACATCGGCTTCTCACCTCCCACTGCTCTTGCCCTTCTAAGGATATCATCATGTTTTACTTCCGTATATAGCGCGACGTCGTATGCTCCCTCCAACGAGTTGCCTTGGAAACAAAACGCGTCCTTCACCGTCAGCTTTAGAATCCCCATCAATATAATCCTTCCAAAAGATTCTCGTCCTAAAGGCTCCAACTCCTTTTCCTTCCAAGCAAAACGAATCGTGTTAGCCAGCCCAATCCCAGGGACCGACCGTGATGATGTATTTAGCACCATCTCCGCAAGGAGAATGGCGCTCGTACTCTTCTCTTCCAATACAAGAAAAAAAGAAAATCCAAAAGTGACCGAAACTGTCCGGTGAAACTAACACAGAGACAGGAACAATCACCCACGAAATACAAAGTGAAACCCAGGCTACCTAAATACGGTTCCCAATCAGAGACAACGAGAATCACCTGACTCTGATTGAGAACCGCCTCAGGCAGCCAAACCTATGCAACACACACCCCTAATCAGCCACAATCCCAATAACTAAAAAACCCCACTATGAATTACAACAAACAATAAACCCATGTCACACCCTGGCCTGACCAACTAATTAACTAAAACACAAAATACTAAGACCAAGGCGTGACAGCAACAGATGAACCAGTGTAGACCAGCCCACTGAGCAACAGATGAACCAGTGTAGACCAGCCCACTGAGCTACAGATGAACCAGTGTAGACCAGCCCACTGAGCTACAGATGAACCAGTGTAGACCAGTCCACTGAGCCACAGATGAACCAGTGTAGACCAGTCCACTGAGCCACAGATGAACCTGTGTAGACCAGCCCACTGAGCTACAGATGAACCAGTGTAGACCAGCCAACTGAGCAACAGATGAACCAGTGTAGACCAGCCCACTGAGCTACAGATGAACCTGTGTCGACCAGCCCACTGAGCTACAGATGAACCAGTGTAGACCAGCCCACTGAGCTACAGATGAACCAGTGTAGACCAGCCCACTGAGCTACAGATGAACCCGTGTAGACCAGCCCACTGAGCTACAGATGAACCTGTGTAGACCTGTCCACTGAGCTACAGATGAACCAGTGTAGACCTGTCCACTGAGATACAGATGAACCAGTGTAGACCAGCCCACTGAGCTACAGATGAACCAGTGTAGACCAGCCCACTGAGCTACAGATGAACCAGTGTAGACCAGCCCACTCAGCGACAGATGAACCAGTGTAGACCAGCCCACTGAGCTACAGATGAACCTGTGTAGACCTGTCCACTGAGCTACAGATGAACCAGTGTAGACCTGTCCACTGAGATACAGATGAACCAGTGTAGACCAGCCCACTGAGCTACAGATGAACCAGTGTAGACCTGTCCACTGAGATACAGATGAACCAGTGTAGACCAGCCCACTGAGCTACAGATGAACCAGTGTAGACCTGTCCACTGAGATACAGATGAACCAGTGTAGACCAGCCCACTGAGCTACAGATGAACCAGTGTAGACCAGCCCACTGAGCTACAGATGAACCAGTGTAGACCAGCCCACTCAGCGACAGATGAACCAGTGTAGACCAGCCCACTGAGCTACAGATGAACCAGTGTAGACCAGCCCACTCAGCTACAGATGAACCCGTGTAGACCAGCCCACTTAGCTACAGATGAACCAGTGTAGACCAGCCCACTCAGCGACAGATGAACCAGTGTAGACCTGTCCACTGAGCTACAGATGAACCCGTGTAGACCAGCCCACTCAGCGACAGATGAACCAGTGTAGACCAGCCCACTCAGCTACAGATGAACCAGTGTAGACCAGCCCACTCAGCGACAGATGAACCAGTGTAGACCAGCCCACTCAGCGACAGATGAACCAGTGTAGACCAGCCCACTCAGCGACAGATGAACCCGTGTAGACCTGTCCACTGAGCTACAGATGAACCTGTTCATCTGGTATTTGCCCGTGCTGCCCTTTCTTTTTTTGTTGTTGAATTTGACCCCTTTTTCGCTACAACTCCCGTACGGGCTTGGGAGAGACGAAGGTTGAAAGTCATGCGTCCTCCGATACACAACCCAACCAAGCCGCACTGCTTCTTAACACAGCGCCATCCAACCCGGAAGCCAGCCGCACCAATGTGTTGGAGGAAACACCGTGCACCTGGCAACCTTGGTTAGCGCGCACTGTGCCCGGCCCGCCACAGGTGTCGCTGGTGCGCGATGAGACAAGGATTTCCCTACCGGCCAAACCCTCCCTAACCCGGACAACGCTAGGCCAATTGTGCGTTGCCCCATGGACCTCCCGGTTGTGGCCGGTTACGACAAAGCCTGCCGAGCTGCCCTTTCTGCATCACAGTGAGCTTCTCAATCAAATCAGAAGGCCATGTCAGGTAACACACAACTATCTGGCTGAGAGAGACATCAGTGATCTGTAACAGAGATAGACATGATGTAAACTTGTAAAGAGGTTTGGGAGAAGTGGATTCACAGAAAACCAATTGCCATGAGTGTGATAAGTACTCTGCAGGTCTTTTGCAGGTATCAACTGACATGGTCTTGACAGATCCAAAATTGACACCAGAGCAGTTTGAAGTCTTTAGTGGAAAGACTAGCTTTGACAGAGACTGACCGAGGAGATATGAGAAACTGAACAAGAGATACACATTCGGAGGGACTCACGGACACGTGCGTACACACACACACACACACACACACACACACACACACACACACACACGCGCGCACGCACGCACGCACGCACGCACGCACACACACACACACACACACACACACACACACACACACACACACACACACACACACACACACACATACACATACACACATACACATACACACATACACATACACACATACACACACACACAGACGCACATACACACACACACAGACGCACACGCACACGCACACACACACAATACTAGACTTCAGATCTCTTGATGGAGTTAGAGAACAATCAGACAAGATCTGATCTACTGTAATTTTAAATTATTTAGACGTTGGTCCCAAAAATATTTTGGGTGATTCATTGAAAACAATTATGTTTGTAAGCTTCACTTTCAGCTGATTCTGTTTTTATTCAGGAAACACGACAGGTATCAACTAGCTGCGGATTCAAACAAATCAAGTTTGAAAACATGGCACAGTACAGTATACAGTACAAATGTAATAGTCAAGAGAAATCCTATGTCCTATGAACGAGTCACATCCCATTAGAATGACGAACAGTCACATTGAAACCATCAAGTTGTGTTTCATATCACATCTCCATTAGAATGACAAACAGTCACATTTAAACCATCAAGTTGTATTCCATATCACATCTCCATTAGAATGACAAACAGTCACATTGAAACCATCAAGCAACCTAAAGCTCATGGTCATTAGCCACAGATAAAATTATGTCAAATCACGTTATCTGTACAATAGCTTTGATTGGACTGATCATGTCAACATCATACTTTCAAAAACTTAGCTAGCAGTCATCATCATGAATCACGTCGACAATCTACTGGCAAATCCTTTTCAATCCTCGTCATATGAAGAAAAATAATGAAGAGAAATTATAGCTAAAACGTACCGGTGCTCATCGGCCATTGGATAGAAACAGGTAAGTTTAACAATGAGTGGTTCTGAAGGAATCAGTGGCTAACTGCTGGCATGGATGTGTGGTCCCAAGTCTGGATTTAAGGGTCTCTTTTTCAAGCTTAAAATGATAAACATTCAACATTGGTCAATCCAGCATGATTTCTGCTGCCCTCAAAACAACTGTTAACTCGGAACTAGGAAACCTGACTTCAGTGAGTTCAAGACAACTGTTAACTCGGAACTAGGAAACCTGACTTCAGTGAGTTCAAGACAACTGTTAACTCAGAACTAGGAAACCTGACTTCAGTGAGTTCAAGACAACTGTTAACTCGGAACTGGGAAACCTGACTTCAGTGAGTTCAAAACAACTGTTAACTCGGAACTAGGAAACCTGACTTCAGTGAGTTCAAAACAACTGTTAACTCGGAACTAGGAAACCTGACTTCAGTGAGTTCAAAACAACTGTTAACTCGGAACTAGGAAACCTGACTTCAGTGAGTTCAAGACAACTGTTAACTCGGAACTGGGAAACCTGACTTCAGTGAGTTCAAGACAACTGTTAACTCGGAACTAGGAAACCTGACTTCAGTGAGTTCAAGACAACTGTTAACTCAGAACTAGGAAACCTGACTTCAGTGAGTTCAAAACAACTGTTAACTCGGAACTGGGAAACCTGACTTCAGTGAGTTCAAGACAACTGTTAACTCAGAACTAGGAAACCTGA
>NW_027005475.1:0-50000 GCF_036934945.1 Oncorhynchus masou masou | reverse complement strand
AAATCGTTTTTGACTACACTGGGCCTTTATCAAATGCTACACGGCCTTGGGCGAACTGTCACATGCTATCTAATATGACCTGTAGGTTAGGGAACAAAAACATCAAGAGGACAACACTACTTCTACATTCTCCATATAGAGCAGAGTAGCTTGGTGTGGCTTGGTTGGTTGCTAAACAGCTCTCTGAAATAGCAGAGAGAAGGGAACACTGTTGAGTATGTTTACCCCAACCACTGATACAAGGTCAGCTATTTCCATCCCCTAATGGTAGTGTTGTAGTCTGGTCTAGAAACCACTTATTGAGTGTCTCGGCCTCGTCTCGGGGTTGTCGGATACATTTATACTGGGTCTTGACTCGGCCTCGTCTCGGGGTTGTCGGATACATTTATACTGGGTCTTGACTCGGCCTCGTCTCGGGGTTGTCGGATACATTTATACTGGGTCTTGACTCGGCCTCGTCTCGGGGGTGTCGGATACATTTATACTGGGTCTTGACTCGGCCTCGTCTCGGGGGTGTCGGATACATTTATACTGGGTCTTGACTCGGCCACGTCTCGGGGTGTCGGATACATTTATACTGGGTCTTGACTCGGCCTCGTCTCGGGGGTGTCGGATACATTTATACTGGGTCTTGACTCGGCCTCGTCTCGGGGTTGTCGGATACATTTATACTGGGTCTTGACTCGGCCTCGTCTCGGGGTGTCAGATACATTTATACTGGGTCTTGACTCGGCCTCGTCTCGGGGTGTCAGATACATTTATACTGGGTCTTGACTCGGCCTCGTCTCGGGGTGTCGGATACATTTATACTGGGTCTTGACTCGGCCTCGTCTCGGGGTGTCGGATACATTTATACTGGGTCTTGACTCGGCCTCGTCTCGGGGTTGTCGGATACATTTATACTGGGTCTTGACTCGGCCTCGTCTCGGGGTGTCAGATACATTTATACTGGGTCTTGACTCGGCCTCGTCTCGGGGTGTCAGATACATTTATACTGGGTCTTGACTCGGCCTCGTCTCGGGGTGTCGGATACATTTATACTGGGTCTTGACTCGGCCTCGTCTCGGGGGTGTCGGATACATTTATACTGGGTCTTGACTCGGCCTCGTCTCGGGGGTGTCGGATACATTTATACTGGGTCTTGACTCGGCCTCGTCTCGGGGGTGTCAGATACATTTATACTGGGTCTTGACTCGGCCTCGTCTCGGGGGTGTCAGATACATTTATACTGGGTCTTGACTCGGCCTCGTCTCGGGGGTGTCAGATACATTTATACTGGGTCTTGACTCGGTCGAGACCAGCGGAAAAAAAACCTCATCATCATCTTCCATTCAGTCAGCAGATAAATCCACTTCGACCAGGCCAATTATATACACTCCTTTCTTGAAACGTGATTATCTTAACAGTCTTTATATCTAGAATAGACATGTTTGTGTAGTTGCAAACCTATAAAGTCAAATCAAATCAAATGTATTGGTCACATACACATGTTTAGCAGATGTTATTGCGAGTGTAGCGAAATGCTTGTGCTTCTAGCTCCGACAGTGCAGTAATATCTAAATAGTAATATCAAACAGTTTCACAACCTATATGCCTTCCGTGTGTGACAGGTTTGGGATTCTTAAAGGACAGCAACTATAATATCAGCACACTCATGTAGGAGAGGCCATGTTTTTCAGTGGGCATTGCTTATCCCCACATCTTAATCCCTTCTGATGCGTATCAAAGTAGTGTAGTGGAGGTATACGACGTTTACACAATCACAAAGTATGTGATAAATATTGACGTGAGTTCTGCACACAGCCTAGTTTCAGTGGACTGTCCTCTGCAGGCAGCAAGAGCCTGCAGCTCTCAACTGGTTTAGACATGAAGCAGCTCACTGAAGAATGACACCGGAAAAGACCTTTCAGTTTATGATACAGAAACACAAGCATTAAGCATTTCCCAATTGAAATGTACAACAATTACTTCCAATTGCAAAACAATGTTTCATGATCAGCACACCAAGTAACCGGTGACCTAAAGTTTAAAGTGGAACTGACAGCGTTTTAACTACTCTGCAGATATGAAACAAACAGACAATCGTAATATCTGTCAAAAAGATCAAATTCCTGGTTTATGCTGCAAAACCCACTTTATAAGAGGGTTTAAAATGGGCTCTATTTGACTCAACATTCCATTATGTATACTAAGGCATTGTTGGCAGAGTAGATGGATGCAGTTCAATACATGAATAATATAATTCACCAATACATTTCTTGGTAGTCCAAAAAATATTGCTATCAAGTTGTAAATCGCAGCTGGACTGGTACATTGTTTGCTGCCTCCATTCAAGATGCACAGTTTCAGTTTCAATGACTCATCATTCTGGACAAAAACAGATGAATGTAACTGAGGCTGGGAATGTCAATACAATCAAACTAGCGAGGGCAATGATCACAAGTCAGTCATAATGTGGTTAATAGGCTAGCGTGTCTATTTATGTAGCTAAATACACAGAGCCTAATGTTAGCTAGATAACTAGCTAGCTAGCTGCTATGAGAATGTCATGTCATGCCATTGGAGGAGTGGGTGAGTGACTGACTTGTTCCCCTCATATCGTTTTTTCGGTGGCTGTCCACAGCTAGAGATGCAGGTGTCATTTGGTTAGCTAGCAAGAACTTGAATTACTGTTATACAGTTAGCGTATCTCTTGCGTTCGCAAATTCACTCTGGCTATCTACTCTAATTTTAGAGAACTCTCGTTTGAGTGTGCCATAGCGCAGAACAACGGATGAATTAACAAACACCCAACACCTGCTGAATATGGCCAGTGTCAGTAAACGTCATAGTTAGTCAAGAACACTCTAGATAACATGTAAACAGCTTAACCAGCTCTGCTACAGCAAGTAAATGTTTAGCGTGAGGTGTTCTCTCATTTGTGTTTGGAAGTAGCTAGCACACTTTAGCCAGTTAGCTTGGGTACTTGGTTGGGACAGGCATGCATTGGCAGGCAAACTGCAGAAGGACAGATGTTGTCACGCCCTGATCTGTTTTTCCTGTCCTTGTGATTGTCTCCAAGCCCTCCAGGTGTCGCTTGTTCTCCCCAGTGTATTTACCCCTGTGTTTCCTGTGTCTCTGTGCCAGTTCGTCTTGCATGTTTCCAAGTCAACTAGCGGTTTTCCTGTTCTCCTGCTTTTTGCATTTCTCCTTTTTCTAGTCCTTCCGGTTTTAACCCTGGCTTGTTCCTGAACTTTGTACCCACCTGCCTGACCTTTCTGCCTGTCTTGACCACGAGCCTGTCTGCCACTCTGCCTCCTGGACTCTGATCTGGTTTTGACCGTTTTGCCTGTCCACATCCATTCTCTTGCCCAGCCCTTTGGATGAATTAACATTGTAAGACTCCAACCCTCTGCCTCCTGTGTCTGCATTTGTGTCTCGCCTTGTGCCTTGATAAATGTTTTTATTCAGTTTTATTTACTACAGTATCTATTAACTGTCCAAAAGCACAGCCTCTTTCCCAATCTATATTGCTATAGAATTTTCACAAATGCCTTAGTATATGTAATTCCCAAACACTGTAAAGATTTATGAAAACATGAAAATGACCATTTCTAAATGGGTCAGATTATATATATTTTTAAGTATCATATTCTTCCTGGGGGTGTATATGAACATATTCTAATACGATTTCATATTGCTAAAATGTTGTCAGTTCCACTTTAAATGCAACAATATTTTACAGTTATTTTCACAGGGATGGCTAACAACAGCTAGTGCACTGCAATAAAAACACAGTTCCACTCACCAGATGATAATCATGTGAAACTTAACTTCATGTTCAGTTATTCTTGAAAAGGGAGAATCTAACAAATTAGCAACAACATCCTCTTTGATAACATCTGCTGCAGCCGCTGCAAACTAGCCGACAACAAAAGCTAGCTAGCTGGACCGTGGGAAAACTACTGCTTATTGTTGTGCAGTGACCTGTTGGCCTTCAAGAAGGCAGAAGTTCCCATATGTTCTGTTAAAAACAGTCCCACTCATTGAGTCAAAATGTGATTGGTTGATTCCACTGTCAGTCCAAAATGTTGCCCTAATACAGTTAAATGGCAGATGCCTTTATCCAGTTTCTGATGACCTACCCAATGGCTGACATAGCTAGCTAGATTTATCTCCTCAGAGACCAGCAAAGAAAGATTGGAACTTTTTCTCTTCAGTGTTAACCCTTTCCTTTCCAACAAAAACTGAAGAGGTTAAATCAAAACATCATTGAAAATAATAATATAATTATCATTATAATATTATTGCAATAATTATTTTATAAGGCGTAGTAGGCACATTGTTCAGTACTGTGTTTGGGTTAGTAATACTTTGTAGAGTGGCTCATTTGTCAGGATGCATTTGTCACTATTCTGAATGTCTAAAAATCCAAATGTTGTTCTGAATATGAACACATAAATACTGGACATTTTCAACTCTTATTATGGTGGTGATTTGACAAAATTACAATTATGGTCTTGAATTGGACTTGGTCTCGGACTTGGTCTCGATCGGAACCCTTGTCCCCCTCCCAGTCTTGGTCTTGACTCGGTCTCACCCCCCTCCGGTCTCCGTCTTGACTCGGACTCGATTTGTGCTGGGCTTGGTCTTGAATCGGTCTGGCTTTAGGTGGTCTCGAATACAACACTCGTTGAATGGCAGATGCCTTTATCTAGCTTCTTATGTTCTAGCCTAGCAAATGACTGACTTCTCTTCAGTGTTAACCCTTTCCTTTCCCCCCTCCAGTCTTGGTCTTGACTCGCTCTCGATTAGCTCCGGTCTTGGTCTTGAATCTGTCCTTCTTTAGGTGGTCTCTAACACAACACTGCCTAATGGTTCAGAATAGGATTTGGGATAGGGTAATCTGATCCTAGATCTGTGGTAAATGGCACTTTCTCCCTTAAGCACGCTTGGCTATAGTTGGGGAGGGGGAATTACTGTAGAATTAGTAGTGGTGGGAGGAGGGGGGTTAGGGGAGAGGGGTGAAAGAGCGTCTGTTTGTCAGAGTGTGAGAGTATATACAGTGACAGTGTAGGTCCAGTACCCTCTATCTGTCAGAGCAGGAGAGCAACTGAAGCACTACCAGAGGGAGAGAGTCAAGGGAGGTGGGGAAGAGATGGGAGCAGAGGGAAGTGGGAGAGGAGTGGGGGACTGACTCGCTTTAGATACAGACTTCAGCATGTGTTACTGTATACACACACACAAGCTCCCTGCTAAACACACTGGCTGCTAAGGGCGACCGTGAATTCTCAGAAAGGCTAATGTATTTGTATGCCTCTTGGTAAACTGTCCATTAAAATGTAATCAATTTTCTAAAACAGTTTTTCATCAGCAGTCTTCACAGAGAGGAGAAGAGTGGTGGAAGTAAGGAGCTGTGATTGGTGCACTTACATGTTCCAGCGAGGAAACAATGTTTATGTTCTGATGAGCATGGGGGCGTTATTCAATCCAGCCCTTGTGGAAAGATCAATTTGTGCTTGATGATTATGGTTTTTCTATTACACACTGTGAGAGGATTAACTGCCTTGCCATTACACACCCACACACCCACCCACCCACGCACCCACGTATGCACGTACACATCAGAGGAGGCTGCTGAGGGGAGGACGGTTCATAATAATGTCTCTCTCACTTCTTTTTCTGTCTTCCTCTCTCTTACCACACATGTACGTTCTCTCTCTTTCCCCTTTTCTCATGATCTCTCTCCCCTATCCCTCACTCCCTTTCCCCTCCATCTCCCTCTTCCTCTCCTGAGTCCTGCTCTCGTAAGAAGCCATTGCTAAGATGTATTCAAAACAAATCGTCTCAGGTGACATATGAAAAGTTAGAAGGTAATGAGGTGATGGAGGGAGGAAGAGAAAAGAGGAGGATCACAGGGAGAAGGAGTACAGGGAGGTGGAGAAAGAGATGGAGGAGGGAGGAGGGAGGAAGAGGAAAGGGAGGAGGGGGAGATGGTGGAGGAGGTAGTTGATATTGCTTTTATTAGAAGTTGATAATGACTTCTGATAACTGCCCTCGTCCATGTGGACATATTCACTTCCACTTACCAGAATCATCATCATCCTGCATCCCAAATAATACACTGCTTGGGGCTCTGGTCAAAAGTAGTGCACTATGTAGGGAATATGGTGCCATTTGGGACGTAACCAGTGATTCACAGAGGTTGTTTGGTTTTTGTTTCGCAGAATTACTCGTGTGCTAAGTACAGTATACGATCAAGCTCCACTAACCAGGCTAACGAATCTACTCTCTCTAAGTGACTAATACCCATGTGGGAGTAAAAGAGACAATCTAGTGCCAATGTTTCTGCATTCATACCTTTATTTTTCTACTTTCAAAAGGTGCCTTGCCTTTCACAAAAGAAAGGATGTCCATTGCCATGACAACAGAGAGCTTTCGCTGTTAAATCAAATCAGATATGTGGTGCGGGACCTGTTGCTGTGGCCTTCCTCTGGTTGTTTACTTGTCGGGGCTGGGAAAGCACATCGTGGTCAGATGTGTGTGTGTGTGTGTGTGTGTGTGTGTGTGTGTGTGTGTGTGTGTGTGTGTGTTTTTTTACTATCCTTTTGGGAACCTGAAGTCCTCACAAGGATAGTAAAACAAGGACAATTCTGACAAGTGTGGACATTTCGCCGGTCCCCACAAGGAAAAAGGCTATTTTAGGCTTATGGGTTAGGGATAGGGTTATAATTAGGGTTAGGGTTTAGGTTTAGGGTTAGGGTTATAATTAGGGTTAGGGGTTAGGTTTAGGGATAGGGTTATAATTAGGGTTAGGGTTTAGGTTTAGGGTTAGGGTTATAATTAGGGTTAGGGGTTAGGTTTAGGGTAGCGGCACGGTAGCCTAGTGGTTAGAGTGTTGGACTAGTAACCGCCGAGCTGACAAGGTACAAATCTGTCGTTCTGCCCCTGAACAGGCAGTTAACCCACTGTTCCTCGGCAGTCATTGAAAGTAAGAATTTGTTCTTAACTGACTTGCCTAGTTAAATAAAGGTAAAAAAAAAGTATTAGGGTTTGGAGTTAGGGTTTGGAGTTAGGGTTAAGTTAGGGTAAGTTTTAGGGATGAGGGAAAATAGGATTTTGAATGGGAATCAATTGTTTGTTCCCCACAAGGATAGTAAAACAAACGTGTGTGTGTGTATCTTTGTGCTTGCTTGTGTGTTTGTGTGTGCCTGTGCCAGGTATGTGTAAATGCCTCCCTGTTTGTGTGTGTATCTTTGTGCTTGCTTGTGTGTTTGTGTGTGCCTATGCCAGGTATGTGTAAATGCCTCCCTGTTTGTGTGTGTATCTTTGTGCTTGCTTGTGTGTTTGTGTGTGCCTGTGCCAGGTATGTGTAAATGCCTCCCTGTTTGTGTGTGTATCTTTGTGCTTGCTTGTGTGTTTGTGTGTGCCTGTGCCAGGTATGTGTAAATGCCTCCCTGTTTGTGTGTGTATCTTTGTGCTTGCTTGTGTGTTTGTGTGTGCCTGTGCCAGGTATGTGTAAATGCCTCCCTGTTTGTGTGTGTATCTTTGTGCTTGCTTGTGTGTTTGTGTGTGCCTGTGCCAGGTATGTGTAAATGCCTCCCTGTTTGTGTGTGTATCTTTGTGCTTGCTTGTGTGTTTGTGTGTGCCTGTGCCAGGTATGTGTAAATGCCTCCCTGTTTGTGTGTGTATCTTTGTGCTTGCTTGTGTGTTTGTGTGTGCCTGTGCCAGGTATGTGTAAATGCCTCCCTGTTTGTGTGTGTATCTTTGTGCTTGCTTGTGTGTTTGTGTGTGCCTGTGCCAGGTATGTGTAAATGCCTCCCTGTTTGTGTGTGTATCTTTGTGCTTGCTTGTGTGTTTGTGTGTGCCTGTGCCAGGTATGTGTAAATGCCTCCCTGTTTGTGTGTGTATCTTTGTGCTTGCTTGTGTGTTTGTGTGTGCCTGTGCCAGGTATGTGTAAATGCCTCCCTGTTTGTGTGTGTATCTTTGTGCTTGCTTGTGTGTTTGTGTGTGCCTGTGCCAGGTATGTGTAAATGCCTCTCTGTTTGTGTGTGTATCTTTGTGCTTGCTTGTGTGTTTGTGTGTGCCTGTGCCAGGTATGTGTAAATGCCTCCCTGTTTGTGTGTGTATCTTTGTGCTTGCTTGTGTGTTTGTGTGTGCCTGTGCCAGGTATGTGTAAATGCCTCTCTGTTTGTGTGTGTATCTTTGTGCTTGCTTGTGTGTTTGTGTGTGCCTGTGCCAGGTATGTGTAAATGCCTCCCTGTTTGTGTGTGTATCTTTGTGCTTGCTTGTGTGTTTGTGTGTGCCTGTGCCAGGTATGTGTAAATGCCTCCCTGTTTGTGTGTGTATCTTTGTGCTTGCTTGTGTGTTTGTGTGTGCCTGTGCCAGGTATGTGTAAATGCCTCCCTGTTTGTGTGTGTATCTTTGTGCTTGCTTGTGTGTTTGTGTGTGCCTGTGCCAGGTATGTGTAAATGCCTCTCTGTTTGTGTGTGTTTTGTAGGTTATTCCTATTAGTCGTCTGGCGGAGTCTCTCGCTCTAATGAGAGGAGCAGACACAGCCTGTGACGTCTACAGCATCAAGAGTGGAGGGTCAACAAGTTGAACCAGAGAGAGAGAGATAGAGTGTGAAAGAGAGAGAGATAATGAGAGCGCGTGAAAGAGAGAACGAGTCATGAAAACAGAAACAGAGAGAGTACTAGTATTGTAAGTCAGAGAGTACTAGTATCGTAAGTCAGAGAGTACTAGTATCGTAAGTCAGAGAGTACTAGTATCGTAAGTCAGAGAGAGTACTAGTATCGTAAGTCAGAGAGAGTACTAGTATCGTAAGTCAGAGAGTACTAGTATCGTAAGTCAGAGAGTACTAGTATCGTAAGTCAGAGAGTACTAGTATCGTAAGTCAGAGAGTACTAGTATCGTAAGTCAGAGAGAGTACTAGTATCGTAAGTCAGAGAGTACTAGTATCGTAAGTCAGAGAGTACTAGTATCGTAAGTCAGAGAGAGTACTAGTATTGTAAGTCAGAGAGTACTAGTATCGTAAGTCAGAGAGTACTAGTATCGTAAGTCAGAGAGTACTAGTATCGTAAGTCAGAGAGAGTACTAGTATCGTAAGTCAGAGAGAGTACTAGTATCGTAAGTCAGAGTGTACTAGTATCGTAAGTCAGAGAGAGTACTAGTATCATAAGTCAGAGAGAGTACTAGTATCGTAAGTCAGAGAGAGTACTAGTATTGTAAGTCAGAGAGTACTAGTATCGTAAGTCAGAGAGTACTAGTATCGTAAGTCAGAGAGTACTAGTATCGTAAGTCAGAGAGTACTAGTATCGTAAGTCAGAGAGTACTAGTATCATAAGTCAGAGAGAGTACTAGTATCGTAAGTCAGAGAGTACTAGTATCATAAGTCAGAGAGTACTAGTATCATAAGTCAGAGAGTACTAGTATCGTAAGTCAGAGAGAGTACTAGTATCGTAAGTCAGAGAGAGTACTAGTATTGTAAGTCAGAGAGTACTAGTATCGTAAGTCAGAGAGTACTAGTATCGTAAGTCAGAGAGTACTAGTATCGTAAGTCAGAGAGTACTAGTATCGTAAGTCAGAGAGTACTAGTATCGTAAGTCAGAGAGTACTAGTATCATAAGTCAGAGAGTACTAGTATCGTAAGTCAGAGAGAGTACTAGTATCGTAAGTCAGAGAGAGTACTAGTATCGTAAGTCAGAGAGAGTACTAGTATCGTAAGTCAGAGAGAGTACTAGTATCGTAAGTCAGAGAGAGTACTAGTATCGTAAGTCAGAGAGAGTACTAGTATCGTAAGTCAGAGAGAGTACTAGTATCATAAGTCAGAGAGTACTAGTATCGTAAGTCAGAGAGAGTACTAGTATCGTAAGTCAGAGAGTACTAGTATCGTAAGTCAGAGAGAGTACTAGTATTGTAAGTCAGAGAGTACTAGTATCGTAAGTCAGAGAGTACTAGTATCGTAAGTCAGAGAGTACTAGTATCATAAGTCAGAGAGTACTAGTATCGTAAGTCAGAGAGAGTACTAGTATCGTAAGTCAGAGAGAGTACTAGTATCGTAAGTCAGAGAGTACTAGTATCGTAAGTCAGAGAGTACTAGTATCGTAAGTCAGAGAGAGTACTAGTATCATAAGTCAGAGAGAGTACTAGTATCGTAAGTCAGAGAGTACTAGTATCGTAAGTCAGAGAGTACTAGTATCGTAAGTCAGAGAGAGTACTAGTATCGTAAGTCAGAGAGTACTAGTATCGTAAGTCAGAGAGTACTAGTATCGTAAGTCAGAGAGTACTAGTATCGTAAGTCAGAGAGTACTAGTATCGTAAGTCAGAGAGTACTAGTATCGTAAGTCAGAGAGTACTAGTATCGTAAGTCAGAGTGTACTAGTATCGTAAGTCAGAGAGAGTACTAGTATCGTAAGTCAGAGAGAGTACTAGTATCGTAAGTCAGAGAGTACTAGTATCGTAAGTCAGAGAGAGTACTAGTATCGTAAGTCAGAGAGAGTACTAGTATCGTAAGTCAGAGAGAGTACTAGTATCGTAAGTCAGAGAGAGTACTAGTATCGTAAGTCAGAGAGTACTAGTATCGTAAGTCAGAGAGTACTAGTATCGTAAGTCAGAGAGTACTAGTATCGTAAGTCAGAGAGTACTAGTATCGTAAGTCAGAGAGAGTACTAGTATTTATCATGTTTATCACCTGACACCTGAGTTGACAACTGTTTGGAAAACAGTCTCATGGACAATTTTCCCTCGTCACGGCTGTTGAATGCAGCTTGCTCAGATTGATGCTCCCACTAAAGTAAATATCTACTGGAGAGTGAAACGCTCACACCAATCCACTTCAATGTCCTCCACTGATTAAAACGGTTTGGTCTCTAGCTGACATTATCAGTACCGATGCTGATTCAGATTGACAGGCTCTTACAAACACGCACACACAGTCAGGCATACGCACACACACACACGTTCTGGCATGCACAAGGACATACGCATGCATACAAGCACACACATACGCACACACACACACACACGTTCTGGCATGCACAAGGACATACGCATGCATACAAGCACACACATACGCACACACACACACACACGTTCTGGCATGCACAAGGACATACGCATGCATACAAGCACACACATACGCACACACACACACACACGTTCTGGCATGCACAAGGACATACGCATGCATACAAGCACACACATACGCACACACACACACACGTTCTGGCATGCACAAGGACATACGCATGCATACAAGCACACACATACGCACACACACACACACACGTTCTGGCATGCACAAGGACATACGCATGCATACAAGCACACACATACGCACATACACAAGTGGCTGCTGAGGGAGGACGGCTCATAGTAATGGCTGGAATGGAGTCAGTGGAATGGTATCAATCAACTGGAACCATGTGTTTGATACCATTCCATTGACTCCATTCCAGCTGCTATTATAAGCAGTCCTACCTTCAGCAGCCTCTGCTGACTTACACACTTGACTTGCTCTATCCAAGATGACTGGATTAGCAGCCAAGCCTGTAAGACATTGCTCCCTCACAAACATGCCTCCCTGCTTCAAAGATTACAACATAGTGTACATAATCACAAAGTCTGAGTCCACCCACATTTTGTGAGGTTGTGCCCTAATGAATATGACCGAGGCAAATGTGCTTGTTCCTTCCTGGATCCTAGCTTGTGTCCAGCTCAGGACCCTCTAGCTGGGGACAGGTCAGCCCAGAGATGAACCCCTGCAGCCTGGGGACAGTTCAGCCCAGAGATGAACCCCTGCAGCCTGGGGACAGTTCAGCCCAGAGATGAACCCCTGCAGCCTGGGGACAGTTCAGCCCAGAGATGAACCCCTGCAGCCTGGGGCCAGGTCAGCCCAGAGATGAACCCCTACATCCTGGGTCCAGGTCAGCCCAGAGATGAACCCCTGCAGCCTGGGGCCAGGTCAGCCCAGAGATGAACCCCTACATCCTGGGTCCAGGTCAGCCCAGAGATGAACCCCTGCAGCCTGGGGACAGTTCAGCCCAGAGATGAACCCCTGCAGCCTGGGGACAGTTCAGCCCAGAGATGAACCCCTGCATCCTGGGGCCAGGTCAGCCCAGAGATGAACCCCTACATCCTGGGTCCAGGTCAGCCCAGAGATGAACCCCTGCAGCCTGGGGCCAGGTCAGCCCAGAGATGAACCCCTACATCCTGGGTCCAGGTCAGCCCAGAGATGAACCCCTGCAGCCTGGGGACAGTTCAGCCCAGAGATGAACCCCTGCAGCCTGGGGACAGTTCAGCCCAGAGATGAACCCCTGCAGCCTGGGGACAGTTCAGCCCAGAGATGAACCCCTGCAGCCTGGGGACAGTTCAGCCCAGAGATGAACCCCTGCAGCCTGGGGACAGGTCAGCCCAGAGATGAACCCCTACATCCTGGGGCCAGGTCAGCCCAGAGATGAACCCCTGCAGCCTGGGGCCAGGTCAGCCCAGAGATGAACCCCTGCAGCCCGCTGCTCCACTGACAGATGGGAGGAAGGACGGACAGAACACTCAGTACAGCAACACACACCCAGTATACAGTAGGTCAATGAGAGGCCTCCAACAGACAACAGTCAGCGCTTTACAGAAAACAGCACATTTACAGTCAACAAACCAGCCAACCATAAGCCAGCTATTGTCCTCATTTTGTGCTGAACAACTACCATGGGTTGCATCCCAATGGCACTATTCTCTATACCCTATGAACGTCTGCCTACTTCAAGTCCTGTACTGTTTTTGAATGGGCTTCATCAAATATATGCAAAATTAAAGGGAGGTGAGAATTAAAGGGAGGTCACATCTGGAATATATACATATATATGTATGAGAGCTGTTGGAGAACAAATATATATATATATTTTCAGTGATTTGGTTTGAAAGCTGTGAGAGAATTCTATCTATATTTTCAGTGATTTGGTATGAGTATCAGGTATGAAGGTAAGATCCAGATGCAGACAACGTTGAATTAACAATGGTTTAATAATCCAACAGGGGCAGGCAGGGATCAGAGGGGCAACGGTACCGGACGGCAAGCAGGCTCTGGGTAGGCAGAGGTCAATAATCCAGAGGTGGGGCAACGGTACAGGTCAGCAGGCAGGCTCAGAGTGGTCAGGCAGGCCAGAGTCAGGACAGGCAAGGGTCAAAACCAGGAGGGCAAGAAAAAGAGAGACTGGGACAAGCAGGCACTGCGACATAAAACCGCTGGTTGACTTGACGAACAAGACGAACTGGCAACAGACAAGCAGACAACACAGGTATAAATACACAGGGGATAAGATGGGTAAGATGGGTAAGATGGGCAACACCTGGAGGGGGGTGGAGACAATCACAAAGACAGGTGGAACAGATCAGGGTGTGGAAATGAGAGCTGTGGTAGAAAAAAAATATATATTTTCAGTTATTTGGTATGAAAGCTGTGGTAGAAAAAATATATATATTTTCAGTGATTTGGTATGAGAGCTGTGGTAGAAAAAATATATATATTTTCAGTGATTTGGTATGAGAGCTGTGGTAGAAAAAATATATATATTTTCAGTTATTTGGTATGAAAGCTGTGGTAGAAAAAAAATATATATTTTCAGTTATTTGGTATGAGAGCTGTGGGAGCTCTAGCTCTCTAATCAGAGACAGTATGCATGTCTCTGCTGTCTCTGGTTTGTAAAGAGATGCGTGGAGATATGTTGTGAACTATAGTCCTTTGTGTCATTATCGTCACAGGCTTGTGTTACTGGGACAAATGATGGGGACAACCATAAAAAAAAAAATAGGTCAGTCAGTCAGCTCCAGTGGCTGTTATACTCTGTCACGACCTGACCTTAGTTGGCTCTGTTTTCTTTTGGTTATTATTTTGGTTAGGTCAGGGTGTGACTAGGGTGGGTATGTTAGTTTTCGTCTTGTCTAGTTTTTTTGTGTATATCTAAGTGTTTTGTAAGTCTAGGGATATGTACGTCTATGGTGGCCTGAATTGGTTCCCAATCAGAGGGAGCTGTTTATCATTGTCTGATTGGGGACCATATTTAGATAGCCATATTCCTTGGGTATTTTGTGGGTTCTTATTCTATGTTTAGTTGCCTGTCTGCACTAGCTGTATTAGCTTCACGTTTGTTCAGTGTTGCATTTCTTTTATAAATTAAGAATATATGCTTACCATGCTGCGCCTTGGTCTCCTCATGACGGACGTGACATACGCTCAGCTTGTGTTTGTGTGTGCCTGCATGTGTTCATTCTTCTTTATGTATGTGTCTGTTTGTGTGTGTGTCAGTGGTGGAAAAAGTACCCGGTTGTCATACTTGAGTAAAAGTAAAGATGACTCAAGTGAAAGTCCTCCAGTAAAATACTACTTGAGTAAAAGTCTAAAAGTATTTGGTTTTAAATATACTTAAGTATCAAAAGTACATGCAATTGGTAACATATACTTAAGTATCAAAAGAAAAAGTAGAAGTACAAATAATTTCAAATTCCTTATATTAAGCAAACCAGATGGCACGGTTTTCTTGATTTTTAAGATTTACTGGTAGCAAGGGGCCCAGCACTCAGACATAATTTACAAACTAAGCATTTGTGTTTAGTGAGTCTGCCAGATCAGAGGCAGTAGGGATAACCAGGGATGTTCTCTTGATAAGTGTGTGAATTGGTCCATTTTCCTGTCCTCCTAAGCACTCAACATGTAACGAGTACTTTCGTGTGTCAGGGAAAATGTAAAAAACAAAAAGTACATCATTCCTTTAGGAATCTAGTGAAGTTAAAGTTGTCAAAAATATAAATAGTAAAGTCAAGTACAGGTACCTAAAAAAAAGACTTAAGTAGTACTTAAAAGCTTTTTTACTTGAGTACTTTAGACCACCACCGTGTGTTTAATTGGACTTTTGCACAGTGGGGTCTGAGGACCTCAAGCGATACACTTATTTCCATCCAGTCACGAGGGTCCCCCAGGAGAGACCCGTCTACAGTATTAATCCATGTATTACAGTATTAATACACACACACACACACACACACACACACACACACACACACACACACACACACACACACACACACACACACACACACACACACACACACACACACACACACACACACACACACACACACACACACACACACACACACACACAGAAGCTATTCTTATCTTTCTCCAATGGTTGTTGAACCCAGACACCTCTTTCTGAAATGGCTGCACATGTTTTCTAGTTATTAGTGAGAGGCCTTTCACCCAGACCCTGAACTGCTGGGGGTATGCTGTTTGCAACATTCAGACTTTTGGGAGGGAGGACGGTGATTTTGTTACTCTGGAGGTAAAAAGCGGGGGGTTGGGGGCGTGTGTGCCTGTATGTGTGTGTGGTGCTTGTGTCATGGTCCAAACATCACCTTGGACCGAAACATCTCAAGATGTCTCAAGATGTGCCTCATCATGGAACAGCAGATTCTCTCTCTCTCTCTCTCTCTCTCTCTCTCTCTCCTCTCTCTCTCTCTCTCTCTCTCTCTCTCTCTCTCTCTCTCACTCTCGCTCGCTCTCTCTCTCTCTCTCTCTCTCTCTCTCTCTCTCTCTCTCTCTCTCTCTCTCTCTCTCTTCTCTCTCTCTCTCAGTCTCTCTCTCCCTCTCTCTCTCTCTGTCTCTCTCTCTCTCTTTTTTTTAGTGGCTTGACCTCCTCCAGAGTAATGTAATAATGGCTTGACCTCCTCCAGGGTGATGTAATAATGGCTTGACCTCCTCCAGAGTAATGTAATAGGGGCTTGACCTTCTCCAGAGTGATGTAATAATGGCTTGATCTCCTCCAGAGTAATGTAATAGTGGCTTGACCTCCTCTAGAGTGATGTAATAATGGCTTGACCTCCTCCAGAGTAATGTAATAGGGGCTTGACCTTCTCCAGAGTGATGTAATAGTGGCTTGACCTCCTCCAGAGTAATGTAATAATGGCTTGACCTCCTCCAGAGTGATGTAATAATGGCTTGACCTCCTCCAGAGTAATGTAATAGGGGCTTGACCTTCTCCAGAGTGATGTAATAATGGCTTGACCTCCTCCAGAGTAATGTAATAGAAGCCAGGCTTCCCCAAAACATTTACCAAGAAAAAAATAATTCAACATAAAATAATTTAACTTTCATAAAATAATTGAACTGTCTCTTTGTGTTTTCATAGATTTCCTTCAATTCAGAAGAGGCTGAATGTATCTCACCGGAGAAATCATCCGAGCCAGTGAAACAGCGCCCCTCTGCCTCTATATGTGTAGCCATCTATCTGATGCTGTCTGGTCAAAAAGAGTATGATATTGTTGCCGCCCGTAGCATTGAATGCAAGGGAAGCCAGCGAGCATTTGACCTCTAATGATACAAATAAAAGAGTAGCCAATAATAGCCAATCAGCATTGAGTTAAACTGAGGAAGCACAACTGTTATTGGTCCTGGCACACCAAGGGAAGCCAGCTTGGATTTAGCTTCTCACCAATCACACCACATCGAGAACAAAATGAAATTATCAGAAAAAAATGTAATTGTTGCATCTGGTTGTGTTGTCCTCCGATGGCTAGCGAGCTAGCTAAAATTGTCCCTTTCCTAAATTAGCCATGGATGGAAATAGGGATTAGGACTTGCGGTTTTACTTAATTCTCCGTACTGCCAATGATTATAAAGGCGATTCTGATCCAACCATTAAATCATACATTGTGCCCCTGGCCTGAGAGGATGGAAGTTCAATATGTAGCTGGATGTAGAAGGCTATGTTAACGAGCTAACATTGCCCATGAATGGAAGTTACGCTAGCGAGCAAGCATTTTAGCCAGGTAGCCTAGGACAACAAAAAATAAAAGTGTGTACTGTATGACAGAGCCATAGACCATTTCTAGAGAGACAGAGCTTAGAAAAACCTTGACAAAGTACAGGCTCAAGCACAGCCTTGCCATTGAGAAGGGTAGACACAGGAATACCTGGCTCGCTGTAGAGGAAAGGCTGTGAAACCACTGAACAACAGCAGAACCTGAGACAGAGCTGCCTTTCCTGACAAAATGTCAAAAATATTAAACAATTAGTGAGTGTCATTTCCCCAAATTTGAAACCCTTATTCAAGGTTTCAAAGACCTCTCTGATGAGAGTAGGCTACCGGTCCTGTTGGGGGAGGACGCAGAGAGCTGTGGGTTGGCTGCCATAAGGTGAGGGACAGTGTCTGACAGACCAATCAACCTGCACATGTCCTCTACTGTATGCTTATTGTTATCATTCAATGTAAGGTTATTGTGACCCTTCGTTATTGTTGTTACTGTTGTTCCCGTTGACAATTTTGATTATTATTATTTTCATATTATAAATATCCAATACGTACATTGTTACGTCATGCCAATAAAATGAATTTAATTGAATTGAATAGAGAGAGAGAGAAAGAGGCAGTGTTTCCTGATTAAGAATCTATGTGTCCTCAGGTGTGACCACATGAGAAGGAGTATCCCTCATCTACATCACCACAACACAGCACAGACACAGCCACAGACACATCCCAAGACCCAACCACAGCTACATACAGCGACAGACACAGCCAAAACCACAACCATAGCTACAGACAGCCACATACCCCGCCACAACCATGGACACAGCTACAACCACGGACACAGCTACAACCACAGACACCACCACAGCCATAGATACAACTACAACCAGAGACACAGCCACATATATAGATACAGCAATAACCATAGACACAACCACAACCATAGATACAGCCACAGATATAGATACAGCTACAACCATAGACACAGCCACAGATATAGATACAGCTACAACCATAGACACAGCCACAGATATAGATACAGCTACAACCATAGACACAGCCACAGATATAGATACAGCTATAACCATAGATACAGCTACAACCATAGACACAACCACAACCATAGATACAGCTACAACGATAGACATAACCACAACCATAGATACAGCTACAACCATAGACACAGCTACAACCATAGATACAGCTACAACCACAGGCACAACCACAACCAAAGATAGAGCTACAACCATAGACACAGCTACAACCATAGATACAGCTACAACCATAGATACAGCTACAGCTACAACCACAGACACAACCACATATATAGATACAACCATAGACAACAACCACAACCATAGATACAGCCACAGCCATAGACAACAACCACAACCATAGATACAGCTACAACCATAGACACAACCACAACCATAGATACAGCTGGAACCATAGATACAGCTAGAACCATAGACACAACCACAGCCAAAGACAAAGCTACAACCATAGACACAGCCACAACCATAGATACAGCTACAACCACAGCTACAACCATAGATACAGCTACAACAATTGACACAACCATAGATACAGCCACAGATACAGCTATAACCATAGACACAACCACAACCATAGATACAACCACAACCATAGATACAACCACAACCATAGATACAGATACAACCACAACCACAGCCAAAGCCAAAGCCAAAGCCAAAGCCACAACCATAGATACAGCTTCAACCATTTTTTTTTTTTTTTTACCTTCATTTAACCAGGCAAGTCAGTTAAGAACACATTCTTATTTTCAATGACGGCCTGGGAACAGTGGGTTAACTGCCTGTTCAGGGGCAGAACGACAGATTTGTACCTTTGTCAACTCGGGGGTTTGAACTCGCAACCTTCCGGTTACTAGCCCAACGCTCTAGCCACTAGGCTACCCTGCCGCCCCATCTACAACCATAGATGCATCTACAGACACAACTTCAACAATAGATACATCTACAGACACAGCTTCAACCATAGATACATCTACAACCATAGATGCATCTACAGACACAACTTCAACAATAGATACATCTACAGACACAGCTTCAACCATAGATACATCTACAACCATAGATGCATCTACAGACACAACTTCAACAATAGATACATCTACAGATGCATCACACAACTTCAACAATAGATACATCTACAGATACAGCTTCAACCATAGTTACATCTACAGACACAGATTCAACCATAGATACATCTACAGCCATATTTAACCCTTATTTGACCAGGTAAAATGACTGGGAACATATTGTCATTTACATCAACAACCTTGGGAATAGTTACAGGGGAGAGGGGGGGGATGAATGAGCCAATTGTAAGATGGGGGTTATTAGGTGGCCATGATGGTCTGAGGACTAGATTGGGAATTGGGAAGGACACCAGGGTTAACACCCCTACTCTTACAATACATGCCATGGGATCTTTAGTGACTACAGAGAATCAGGACACACGTTTAACGTCCCATCCAAAAGACAATGCCCTGCACAGGGTAATGTCCCCAATCACTGCCCTGGGGAATTGGGATATTGTTTTAGACCAGAGGAAAGGGTGCCTCCTATTGGCCCTCCAACATCACCTGGTCTCCCATCCAAGGACTGACCAGGAAAAAACCTGCTCAGCTTCAGAAGCAAGCCAGCAGTGGGACGCAGTGTGGTATGATGCTGGCTAACCATACACGTAGATGCAGCTACAGCCATAGATATAGCTACAACCACAGCCAAAGCTACAGCCAGCCAAAGCCACAGCCAGCCAAAGCCACAGTCAGCCAAAGCTACAGCCAGCCAAAGCTATACACACAGTCCTTCCACTTACAGTCTAACAGTCACGCAGACTGATTACATGGTCGGCCTTGTCTGCTGGTGACATTTCCTGGCCTGCAACGAATGGCTGATGTGAGGCAATCTATATTTCCATGGAGACCAGCGAGCTGCAGTTGGGTTTAGATGTGCGTGGGGAGCAGAGGGAGCTGATGGAAAGGCTGAGAGGGCCCAGAGGTTTCCACACCACATCTGCGGTCCCACCTGAGCATGATAAGTGGTTCACTCTCCAAACAGGAGTGCATAATTGCAAGCGATATTTAATGGATTTAGTTTAATCGCCAAGGCAACCTGAGTCGAGGTTTAGGACTCAGAGAAATCTCACCTCCCTTGCAGCAATATCTCCTTGCTGGCAACCAGGTCAGGTTTCATGATATATTACAAAGGGGACAATATTGGGCTCTCTAACTAAATGTTTGTGTGTGTGTGTGTGTGTGTGTGTGTGTGTGTGTGTGTGTGTGTGTGTGTGTGTGTGTGTGTGTGTGTGCGTGTGCCCGTGTGTGTGTGTGTGTGTGTGTGTGTGTGTGTGTGTGTGTGTGTGTGTGTGTGTGTGTGTGTGTGTGGAGGAGGGGGGGGGGGGTATGCGTGATACATGGTTGGCTAACCTGCTGCATTCACAACAGAATTGGTATTCTTATTATCTAACTGTGTATAGAGGTTCTGATTGACTCTTGCTTATAGAGGTTCTGATTGACCCCTGTATATAGAGGTTCTGATAGACCCCTGTGTGTAGAGGTTCTGATTGACCCCTGTGTGTAGAGGTTCTGATTGACCCCTGTGTGTAGAGGTTCTGATAGACCCCTGTGTGTAGAGGTTCTGATTGACCCCTGTATATAGAGGTTCTGATAGACCCCTGTGTGTAGAGGTTCTGAGTGACCCCTGTGTGTAGAAGTTCTGATAGACCCCTGTGTGTAGAGGTTCTGATTGACCCCTGTGTGTAGAGGTTCTGATTGACCCCTGTGTGTAGAGGTTCTGATTGACCCCTGTGTATAGAGGTTCTGATTGACCCCTGTGTATAGAGGTTCTGATTGACCCCTGTGTGTAGAGGTTCTGATTGACCCCTGTGTGTAGAGGTTCTGATTGACCCCTGTGTATAGAGGTTCTGATTGACCCCTGTGTATAGAGGTTCTGATTGACCCCTGTGTATAGAGGTTCTGATTGACCCCTGTGTATAGAGGTTCTGATTGACCCCTGTGTATAGAGGTTCTGATTGACCCCTGTGTATAGAGGTTCTGATTGACCCCTGTGTGTAGAGGTTCTGATTGACCCCTGTGTATAGAGGTTCTGATTGACCCCTGTGTATAGAGGTTCTGATTGACCCCTGTGTGTAGAGGTTCTGATTGACCCCTGTGTATAGAGGTTCTGATTGACCCCGGTCTATGATGGTTTTGGTCCTGAATCAGCAGGGATGCTTTCCCTGTTAGAACGGGTGCTGATATGTAACCATGGCAACAGGGCCAACTTCTAGCTTCAATCACTCTTCAAAAGGTCACATCTGCATGTTTAATAAAGATTAACACACACACACTGCACTTACACACTCATGCACCCACCCACCCACGCACACACGCATGTACGAACACACAAACAAACGTACACACAAACAGACACAGGCAAACACACATACAATTATGATGCTAAGCTTCCTCTCTACTTTGACTCCTTTCTTTAAAGAAATTGCTCAATTGCATCATAATTATGCATTAATAAAAGTAAAGAGAATCTACCATCTAATGAATTTTACTGGGAAATCAGCTCAACTAGGAAATGCATAGATATCTGTGGCAGGACAATGTGTGTAGATATTATGCTAAACGATTCATCAGAAACAGATGCTCTGTGTATTTTTGAACAGAACTCTCCATATATCCGTATTAATTAACATTTAAACACTTAAGAAGACACATCAAGGTCATTTAATTAATTAATTCCACTCCTTTCATTCGCCTTCCAAAGATTTGAGACCTCAGATATCTAACAGATGCTAAGCTACTATAAAAGTACTTTTTGCCCAGCTACCTTAGCAACAGTAACAGGGCGGGCTTGGCGGCATTCATTTGCAGTGTTGACACTTCTATTACAGCTTGGAGAGGTGTTCCATCTTCCAATGTGTTATTGTCAACTCTCAATCGTGCCTCCACTCAAACAATAGGAGTTGGTGTGGAGGGTGAAGGTTTGTGTGACTGATAAAGGGAGCGGTATTCAGCATGAGTGTGTGTGTGTGTGTGTGTGTGTGTGTGTGTGTGTGTGTGTGTGTGTGTGTGTGTGTGTGTGTGTGTGTGTGTGTGTGTGTGTGTGTGTGTGTGTATACCTAGAGGAACGACACAGTGAAGAGATCCATCACAGTTTAAAGGATTCGTCATCTCTGGCCAGGACACCAGGCTCCATCTCAAATGGTATCCTATTGTAGAACACTACTTTTGACCGAGGCCCATAGGGCTCAGGTCAAAAGTAGTGCACTGTATTAGGGAATAGGGTGGGACGCAGCACCACAACACCACAAGGACCAGGAACAGGATTGGGAAACAATGGTCTCGGCTCTAGGGGATAGATGTGCTGCTGTTGGGTGAACAGTTTCCAAATGTATTTACATCAGGATGTTGTCAATCAAAGCCAATAACAAACATCATGTTAAATTAATATAGTACAAAGTACAACTGTTTCTATTGAGAGATTACTGTCCCAAACCCTGACTCCTAAACTTCATGTCTGAAAGCAAATGTTTTTATTTTATTTCAAAAGAACATCTTGAGTTGCTTATTTATGACATTGAAAGATACTGATCTAATTAGTAGTTTTGTTTATATAGAAGAAGTCTCTGTCACTACACCCACTTTAAAGGAGTGTAGAATGAACATGGCTTAAGCAACAACCCTACAGACATCACCAGGTGATGGGATGCACCCCTCTTCACTATGGACACATGGTGAGTAGTCTGTCTGCAAACACTATGGACACATGGTGAGTAGTCTGTCTGCAAACACTATGGACACATGGTGAGTAGTCTGTCTGCAAACACTATGGACACATGGTGAGTAGTCTGTCTGCAAACACTATGGACACATGGTGAGTAGTCTGTCTGCAAACACTATGGACACATGGTGAGTAGTCTGTCTGCAAACACTATGGACACATGGTGAGTAGTCTGTCTACAAACACTATGGACACATGGTGAGTAGTCTGTCTACAAACACTATGGACACATGGTGAGTAGTCTGTCTGCAAACACTATGGACACATGGTGAGTAGTCTGTCTGCAAACACTATGGACACATGGTGAGTAGTCTGTCTGCAAACACTATGGACACATGGTGAGTAGTCTGTCTGCAAACACTATGGACACATGGTGAGTAGTCTGTCTGCAAACACTATGGACACATGGTGAGTAGTCTGTCTGCAAACACTATGGACACATGGTGAGTAGTCTGTCTGCAAACACTTTGGAGAAAATTTGTGAGCAAGTTGGTCAGTCTTTGTGTATTTGTAAGAAGTGTCACTACCGAACATTTAATATATCAAAAAATATTACGACATGTGAAGTGCACAAGTGCACACTTCAGGAAAAAGTGTAGAGTATTGAAATGCATAGCTAACTCACTGGGTCTGGATCTTAGGAACAATGTCCTGGTATAAATCTTGCACTTGGCTCCTGGATATTACCTTAGTATTTGGTTTACAAACCATAGGCAACCCAATTTGAAGAAGACAATGCTCTCTGATCATTGGCTGGTCACTCCCAACCCATAGGAATCCCTGCCCAGGTGACAACGTTTACATTGTGGAAGCCCTCAATGGCAACGTCTATACCAAAACAAGTTATTTACATCTGGAGTCCTTAGTTTATTTCTGTGATTGACACTTGACACCGAAACTCCTGTTATTTTGCCTAAATAAAAATAAGGTGAACTGATAATTTAAACATCTAACAACATAATTCATTTCATGCGTAAGCGATTCAATCAATCAACAAGTTTCAGATTCATACAATCAACATTGAACATTTTACAGAGAAAATCAGTTTAAAATCCTGTTTTTACTGAATAGTGTAATCTGGTATGCAAATAACATTTCTAAAATGTATCTGTAACAGAAGGTTCATCAGAATGATCACTACTGTCCATGGTTCTCCCTTCACTGCACCTTATAACTACGTTTCAGAAGTGACACATTTAGTGGGGAGGTAAGGAATTCAGCTAAGCATTTCAAATATGCAATATAAAGTGTGTGACTAGTGTATACTGTATGTCTACCTGACATGTGTTGGAAGGCATGTGCACTGAAAGTTTGGGAGAAGTAGAATACAAAATGTTATTTCTACACCCAATATACACCACTTCTGTAGAATGACCCCATATAGGGAACTGGCTGTCATTCTGACTGAAAACACAGCCTTTCTGACAGGTAACAGAAAACAGAAGATAACTGCAGAGGGAACAGCTTACCCTGTCGGTAGACATGCTGGAGTTGATCATTAGGCAGGCAGTAATAAACAGTCCTCGACTTCACACGGTTTTCAGGCATGGAGTGTGTGTGTGCATAAGCGTGCATGTATGGGTATGATTCTGTGTGTGTGTGTGTGTGTGTGTGTGTGTGTGTGTGTGTGTGTGTGTGTGTGTGTGTGTGTGTGTGTGTGTGTGTGTGTGTGTGTGTGTGTGTGTGTGTGTGTGTGTGTGTGTGTGTGTGTGTGTGTGTGTGTGTGTGTGTGTGTGTATGTGTGTGTGTGTGCGCGCATCCTGATAAATGTTTTTAATAACACTTGCTACGGTCTCAAACCTTTCTGATTGGTTCAAAACAGACTGGCTGCACTTAGCAGCTTCTCATAACATCTAATGTAATTTAGTAATTTTCTCCAATTATATCCTTTGGCTGCGTTTCTGACTGAGAGGAAGCCACATGAACCACTTGTGCTTGACTCCAGATCTACATGAAGGCCATTCATAAGGTTACACTGTTCTAATCAATTAAGTTTCACCTTTGGGATGATGAGTGTTTAAGAAGAACTGTAGAGATCTCTTGTCTGACTCAACATTGAAGTCTGTGAATAGAAACATATACAGATGATCAACAAAACGTGCACCTGACAGTATTGGTTTTGTATTAAATGTGAATGAAAGAACTGTTCACTTTTTGACAACGGTTTTCATACACACACACCTTGTCCATAATGTAGAGACCTCTGGGATCTTCATTGAAGAGGTCAGGGAGGAGGAAGATGGCTGCTGTGACTGAGTCCTATAAAGTTTTAGAGAAATCATTAATACAAACTAGATGATAGTCTACATGTGATCTGCATAACATTATGCGACAAACCAAAACCAATTGTACGTGTGCCTCCTCGTCAGTATACCTGCAGACATCTGTGGCCAATGCAGCTGTAGCCTACAACATATTCTTACCTCTTTGTTGATTGACATCCGTTGAATTGTGACCATTTTCTGTTTTAGAAATACTTTTAAAAGGAAGAAAGTGCCAAACAACACCGCCATTTTCACAAATATGAAAAATTAGATGTTATAATCATAAAACAATATACATTTAGTGTCAGAGTCTTCTATGAGTAGTGGGTTTGGAGTCAGGCGCAGAGAGCAGAGGGTTTGAATAGTTGTATTTATTTCAAAGCCAAAAACAGTAGGTGCATAAACTGACCGGCCCAAACACAGACAGATAATAATTATGGCTGGAATGGAGTCAATGGAAACCATGGAAACCCTGTGTTTCATAACATTCCATCAATTCTGTTCCAGCTATTACTATGACTCTGTCTTCCCTAATTAAGGTGCCACCAGCCACCTGTGGTGTGTGTGTGTTGTCCTCTTCTATCTGACTGACACCTCTGAGGCTCGAGCCTCTAACAGCTGCATGTTCCCTACTGTTGCATTATTCACATTATATTCATAGGTGTCACATAGAATTCAACTAACAGGGATGGTGAAGATGGCAATGCTGATACGTGTGTGTGTGTGTGTGTGTGTGTGTGTGTGTGTGTGTGTGTGTGTGTGTGTGTGTGTGTGTGTGTGTGTGTGTGTGTGTGTGTGTGTGTGTGTGTGTGTGTGTGTGTGTGTGTGTGTGTGTGTTTGCGTGTGCGTGTACATGTATTTTATTTTGTAATGGTATTTTAACCTTATATTACCAGGTAAGTTGACCGAGACACATTCTCATTTACAGCAATGACCTGTAGAAGAGTTACATGGGGAAGGAGAGGGGATTAATGAGCCAATTGGAAGTTGGGGTTGACTTGGTGGCCATTATGATATGAGGGTCAGATTGTGACCTCTCTAGGACCTCTCTAGGACCTCTCTAGTCTCATTAAGCTCCTGGAATACTGTAATCATAATGATAGGAGCTCTGAATGATAGACATGAGCTCTGAGTCTCTACTATACTGTCATGATAATGATAGGAGCTCTGAGTTTCTACTGTACTGTAATGATAGTGATAGGAGCTCTGAGTCTCTATTGTACTGTAATGATAGTGATTTGAGCTCTGAGTCTCTATTGTATTGTAATGATAATGATAGGAGCTGGGAGTCTCTACAGTAATGATAATGATAGGAGCTCTGAGTTTATATTGTACTGTAATGATAATGATATGAGCTCTGAATCTACTGTATTGTAATGATAATGATAGGAGCTCTGGGTCTCTATTGTAATGTAATGATAGGAGCTCTGTCTCTACTGTATTGTAATGATAATGATAGGAGCTCTGTCTCTACTGTAATGATACTGATAGGAGCTCTGTCTCTGTTGTACTGTAATGATAATGATAGGAGCTCTGTCTCTATTGTACTGTAATGATACTGATAGGAGCTCTGTCTCTGTTGTACTGTAATGATAGGAGCTTTGTCTCTACTGTACTGTAATGATAGGAGCTCTGTCTCTATTGCACTGTAATGATAATGATAGGAGCTCTGTCTCTATTGTACTGTAATGATAATGATAGGAGCTCTGTCTCTATTGCACTGTAATGATAATGATAGGAGCTCTGTCTCTATTGTACTGTAATGATAATGATAGGAGCTCTGTCTCTATTGCACTGTAATGATAATGATAGGAGCTCTGTCTCTACTGTACTGTAATGATAATGATAGGAGCTCTGTCTCTACTGTACTGTAATGATAATGATAGGAGCTCTGTCTCTATTGCACTGTAATGATAATGATAGGAGCTCTGTCTCTATTGTACTGTAATGATAATGATAGGAGCTCTGTCTCTATTGTATATGAATCTCTATCCTTACCTCTTTCTCTCTCTAAAGCTTTATTGGAATGGAGAGTGTACTCTATCTTTCTCACTCTCTTTCTCTCTCTGTCTCTCCCTCTCCCTCTCTCTGTCCTTCTCTCTTGCTCGCGCTCTGTAGTCAATTCAATCTTTACAACTCAAAAGGCTTTATTAGCATGGAGAGTGTACTCTGTCTCTGTCTCTGTCTTAGTGTTATGAGAAGAGAAGCACCTGTGTAATCTAGGGCAGCCCCTGCTCTCTGCCAGCTCCTGTCTTTGTGGGCCATGCAGGCAGCCTGAATGGCATTGGCTGCTGTGATTTTGGTTGAGTCTGGGCCTTGACAAAGAGGCCCTGGGAGTCTGCCGCCTCAATTCAATTAAGCCCCTTAATGGCGAATGCTGGCTCAGGAGCCAGTGGGGAGAGGTGGCGCACTAGTTCGGCAGCGCCACAGGCTACGCACTAATCGCCTCAATGGTTATGCTAACAGTGGGGGGGGGGGGGCAGGTTCGTGTAAGAATGCAAGAGTGCAGAGAAATGCAGTTTAGTTCAGATGATTTGTTTGCGATATCCGATCTATAGGCTAAGAGAGCTCCATAAACTGTTTATTCGATTGTGGGGTTTGAGAATCACAACACAGGGTACAAAATCAATTCTAGCTCTTAAAGGGGCAGTAGCCTACATTTGGTGTACAATTTTCAGTTACAGTATTATTTAATCTGCAGTTATTCTTCTATTTATCCTGTTACCAATAGTATTTACATGTTAATAGTATCTTCTTATTAAAAGTATTACTTCTCATATTTTAACTAAATACAATCTATTAGCCTCCAAAATGTAAGTATGTATATCTAGCGGTATGATAACACATTCTGATGGAATGGCTTGTCCTGCACTTTGTAAAAAGCCAGAGTGCATTGAGTGAATATTGGAAGATCTTGGTTCCTTTCTAAACATAGCAATGTGAATGAAAAGAGGACTCGGATCACAAAATAGGTGAAGTGAATTGGCACAAAGCCAGAGAAGTGTGAAAATAAAGATACCGAAGTTCTTTTGCTGTTTTTTACCCCGGAGTTCACTTTAAAGAGACTGAGATTGGTGCTTTTAAAGAGGACTATATGTGAAACACCCTTAGAAAAAAGGGTTCCAAAAGGGTTCTCCGGATGTTCCCATAGAAGAACCCTTTTTGGTTCCAGGTTGACCATTTTTTACTTCCGGGTAGAACTCCTTTAGGTTCATGGAAACCATATGTTTGATATATTTGATACCATTCCACTAATTCCACTCCAGCCATTACTACGAGCCCATCCTCCCCAGTTAATGTGCCATCAACCTCTGGAACCAAAGGGACTCAACCTAGAAGCATAAAGGGTTCCTCAAAGGGTTCTCCTATGGGGACAGCTGAAAAAACGTTTTAGGTTCTAGATAGCACCTTTTTTTCTAAAAGTGAATGCACTAAAAGGATATTCGATTGGGATACGCAATAGAACATTGAAGGCTCATTATCATCCGCCCTGTCACAGCAGGTAGCCTAGTGGTTAGAGCATTGGGCCAGTAACTGCAAGATTGCTAGTTCAAATCCCTGTCCGGACAAGGTAAAAAATCTCTTGATCTGCACTTGAGCAAGGCGCTTACTCCTAATTGCTCCCGGTTTCCTGTCAATAATGGTTGGCTGGGACCCCACTGTCAGGGGGAGTTGGGATATTCACAAATACATCTCGCAGAGGTTACTGCACAAGCATGGAAACACGTTGCATTTAAGCAACCCCTACCTTTTCAACAAGCCGTCTGAGTTTCAACGTTCAGCTGTACATAAGGTCTATTCAATCCCCCGCTCTTCAACATCTCATTCTGCTCATGTCCTGTAAGACCCACACAATGCAGTTGGTATTCGCTTAACAATGCAGACTTACTGAAACTTTGGAGTGGCAGTAGCCTCAAGGTTAGGTTACAGGCAGCCAGGCAAATAACACAGTATACTTTATTTTCAACAACTTTTGAACATTGGTGAATTTTATATTTTTGCGTCATTGTAGGTCGGTATAAATGTGTATTGTATTCTTTCACAGTTTGACCATGAAAAGCTATGAGCTATGGGAGTTCACTCACAGCTGAATGTAAAGCCGTCCCTGAGAAGCATAGCTACAATTGTTTTAATTTCATCTCTCATGTTTCTTTTTTTGTCCTCCAGAGGGGTGTGACCTTTCTCAGTGTATGATCCATCATCTAATCAACTGTATTTATGAAACCCTTCTTACATCAGCAGATGACACAAAGTGCTTGTACAGAAACCCAGCCTAAAAACCCAAACAGCAAGAAACGCAGATGTAAAAGCACGGTAGCTAGGAAAAAATCCCTAGAAAGGCAGGAACCTAGGAAGAAACTTAGAGAGGAACCAGGCTCTGAGGGGTGGCCAGCCCTCTTCCGGCTGTGCCGAGTGGAGATTATAAGAGTACATGGCCATTAAGGCCAGATCATTCTTCAAGATGTTCAAACGTTCATAGATGACCAGCAGGGTCAAATAGGGTTATCCATCCCACAGACCTAACTTAATAAAAGTCAGCTTTCAAAACAAAGTTACATTCTCCTGAATCAGCCAATGAATGAGCCAGGCCTAAGGTGAATGTTTGTCGGTTATTTCCAAGTCAGAACAATTCATCTTCAGACAGATTGGCAGACAGAATGATGAGCACTTGATGCTAAAGATTGACAGTGGATATCAATGAGACCAACCTGCATTCAAAGGTTCAATAAAACATAGTAACAGACAGACTGACAGACTTCCGGCTAACCTATAGATAGATAGAGATTAAATGAAACCAAACACCCACCATCAGCCGGTCTTGCCATCTGTCCCCAGCCTGAGAGGAGAGTTGTCCCCTGGACAGCTGCCTGGCCTGGGTGTACTGTAGCCCCAGCAGGCTGTGCAGTACCTGGCTCTCAGCCCCAACCTCCAGCCAAGCCCTGTCAGCAAGCATGGAGCTCCACACCAGCTGGAGGCCACAGGCATTAGTCTTGAACCTGTGGGGACAAAAGGAGAAAAGAGTTCAGTATCTTTGGTGCTGATATACACTGGCCACTGTGCTGTCTGCTGCTTTAGGGAGGAGCTTGAGGCCAAGGGCTCAACTAGTATATCCACATAATGATGCGGTTTAACGCTGGCCTCACACAGTGTAAACATTTCAAATAGCTTCACCCGCTATTGCATTTATTTGGGTTGAGTTAGGGTTAGCTAACCCTACCTCTTTCCTAACCTTAACCTAAGTCTCTTTAAACCTCTTAAATATTGATTTGATTGATTTGTTTTATTCAATTAAGTCTGGTATGAGAACGGTAGCCCCTATCTGCAAAAGCAGGGTATCTGCTGAAAGCTGACTATATTGGCTATCTTTGGTATGACTTACTAGCATATATGGGCATACAAATGTATAATGGCTGTGCCGATGACCTTATTTCAAGATGGCTGCTACTTACATTCCGGTTAGCGTTGTGAAGTATAAACTAAATTAACACGGAATATGTTGATACACACCGAAAGCCGGGACTCCACAGATCATGAGGATATCTTATGTGTCTGCCTGTGACCTACCGTTATTCATCACCAGCCTCGAGAGTCAAAATGTTTATTTTACACAACGTTTTCACCAAACAGCAATAATCTTACAAGGTAAGCTTCCATTTGGTGTGTGTTTGAGCTATGGCTACATGGGTGGTATCAAATGAATCCTTAGGTTGTTAGGAGCAAATATTGCATGTTGCCTGATGATTATCTGATGATGTATGACTTAATGGCAACATCGAATGTCCACCGAGTGACTATATCTGTGCACATCAAAAATATGATGTTGCCTGCTTACGTGCTGCAGGCATCCATATCCCCTGTATGTCCCCCGACACCACCACAATGTTTGAGAGAGGTTGATGTTGTAGGAATTTAGTTTTTCTAGTGAACAATAACTTTAAGGCACATCCAGTGTGCATAAACAGTGCAATTACCACATTAGGACACTTTGGAGAGGTTGAAAGGACACCTGAATGTACCCTGGATACCACATAACACCACCACAATGTTTGAGTGAAGCTGATATGGTATAAATGTTGTTTTTATGCTGAACAAATATTATTTAGGGATTGCAAATATGTTAAAGCACTGGAAGTATCTAATTTTCATACTTATGTCACTTTGGAGAGGTTTAGTGGGACACACCTGACACAACTTACTAAAACATCTGCCCATTTCTAATTGTTAGATGTATCAATCCCATTTATTTTCTGATATTGTTCACATGTTGTGGAAGCCATGTGATGTGTTTCCAGCTCTCGTCATCAATAATTCCCTTACAGCTTGTCAATGATGAAAAATAACTCTTATTTTGTGTGTACTTGATCTTGTGTATTCTGAGCTATGTAACTCCCATCTATCTTCTGATCATTTCCTCCTAATCTCCCAGATGTCTTCTTTCCAAATATACCACATTTTTTGCATGTCAGAATCATGTAATTACACATGAATAGCAGTTACTTTTGGGTATGTCTAATTAACCAGAAATCTACATTTTGCCATTACATTTCTCTCTTAACCTGCTACGTTAATTATCCTAACCTGCAAAGTAAGATATACTAACCTGTTATGAAAAGTCTGTATTCCCTCTAGTCAAAACCAATCATTTCCAATAATGCAATTACACCCGGATTTGGTGCACATTCACGCCCAGTTTGAAGGCACCAGTTTTGACACTGGGGTCTAGTTTCTCCCTGTTTGTTATGTTGAGAATATAAATGTAAAGCTATGTCTTATTTTTTAGATGAGCAATTGTATGGACATTTGGTTCATTCAGATAGGAGGGTTACCAACTGGTGTTTATGCCTGTCTGTTTCAGACCTTCAGCGCTGGAGGAAGGAGTTAAACTGCTAGTTACCTGCCTGCCTATCCTTCCACAATTTTCAATGTTACACAATATCATGTTTCAAGTTTCAAGTGCGAGATGCCCGTTGTGAAGAATTCATCAGAGGACTACAGTTCAAGGCTGAAGGACTACATTTCAAAGCTGTAGTTCACTCTGTGTTTGCTAAAAAGTTTATTCTAGTTCTTATTTTCTAGATTTCGTTTTGTATTTTTGTCGATTGCTGAACATTTATCACTTGCTGTAAATAAAACACCTGACTTTACCTGGGAGACTATTAACCAGCAGCTTCCTGCCATCTCCCTTGGCCTGAGCACATGACGTTTTCTCAATCCAAACCAGTCAAACGGGAGAAATACGCAGGAATTGGTATTCTGTGTGGGCAAAACATGTAGAAATGTGTGATGTTACACATCTCTCACTCTCGCTCTCTCTCTCTCCCTCTTGCTTTCTCTCTCTTTCTTTCACCCTCACCAAACTGGCTAAGGCTTTTTAGAATAGACGTTCAGCGATGACATCTAGTGTTAGAGATACGTACATGCATTGATGCTCAGGGATTATTATATTGAACGATAACACATTAGAAGTAACATATCTAGCTAGATTATTCTCTACGTGAGTTTGATCAGTAGCCCAGGCCTATGTGATGGAGATAAGTAGGCTGAAGAAAGAAGTGAAGAAGCAAGGCTACACCTTAAGGTGAATATTCTTTCAGTAGATTAATAATTGTTTTCATATTTGGGGAACACTTTACTTGACACCCAGCATCATAACACGTTATGACTTTGTCATAACCATGTCATAATATGACAAAACAGCTGATATGACTTGTCATAACCATGTCATAATATGTCAAAACAGCTGATATGACTTGTCATAACCATGTCATAATATGTCAAAACAGCTGATATGACTTGTCATAACCATGTCATGATATGTCAAAACAGCTGATATGACTTGTCATAACCATTTCATAATATGTCAAAACAGCTGATATGACTTGTCATAACCATGTCATAATATGTCAAAACAGCTGATATGACTTGTCATAACCATGTCATAATATGTCAAAACAGCTGATATGACTTGTCATAACCATGTCATAATATGTCAAAACAGCTGATATGACTTGTCATAACCATTTCATAATATGTCAAAACAGCTGATATGACTTGTCATAACCATGTCATAATATGTCAAAACAGCTGATATGACTTGTCATAACCATGTCATAATATGTCAAAACAGCTGATATGACTTGTCATAACCATGTCATAATATGACAAAAAAGCTGATATGACTTGTCATAACCATGTCATAATATGTCAAAACAGCTGATATGACGTGTCATAACCATGTCATAATATGACAAAACAGCTGATATGACTTGTCATAACCATGTCATAATATGTCAAAACAGCTGATATGACTTGTCATAACCATGTCATAATATGTCAAAACAGCTGATATGACTTGTCATAACCATGTCATAATATGTCAAAACAGCTGATATGACTTGTCATAACCATTTCATAATATGTCAAAACAGCTGATATGACTTGTCATAACCATGTCATAATATGTCAAAACAGCTGATATGACTTGTCATAACCATGTCATAATATGTCAAAACGGCTGATATCACTTGTCATAACCATGTCATAATATGTCAAAACAGCTGATATGACGTGTCATAACCATGTCATAATATGTCAAAACAGCTGATATGACTTTGTCATAACCATGTCATAATATGTCAAAACAGCTGATATGACTTTGTCATAACCATGTCATAATATGTCAAAACAGCTGATATGACTTGTCATAACCATGTCATAATATGTCAAAACAGCTGATATGACTTGTCATAACCATGTCATAATATGTCAAAACAGCTGATAGGACTTGTCATAACCATGTCATAATATGTCAAAACAGCTGATATGACTTGTCATAACCATGTCATAATATGTCAAAACAGCTGATATGACGTGTCATAACCATGTCATAATATGTCAAAACAGCTGATATGACTTGTCATAACCATGTCATAATATGTCAAAACAGCTGATATGACGTGTCATAACCATGTCATAATATGTCAAAACAGCTGATATGACTTTGTCATAACCATGTCATAATATGTCAAAACAGCTGATATGACGTGTCATAACCATGTCATAATATGACAAAACAGCTGATATGACGTGTCATAACCATGTCATAATATGTCAAAACAGCTGATATGACGTGTCATAACCATGTCATAATATGTCAAAACAGCTGATATGACGTGTCATAACCATGTCATAATATGACAAAACAGCTGATATGACGTGTCATAACCATGTCATAATATGTCAAAACAGCTGATATGACTTGTCATAACCATGTCATAATATGTCAAAACAGCTGATATGACGTGTCATAACCATGTCATAATATGTCAAAACAGCTGATATGACTTTGTCATAACCATGTCATAATATGTCAAAACAGCTGATATGACGTGTCATAACCATGTCATAATATGTCAAAACAGCTGATATGACTTTGTCATAACCATGTCATAATATGTCAAAACAGCTGATATGACTTGTCATAACCATGTCATAATATGTCAAAACAGCTGATATGACGTGTCATAACCATGTCATAATATGTCAAAACAGCTGATATGACTTTGTCATAACCATGTCATAATATGTCAAAACAGCTGATATGACTTGTCATAACCATGTCATAATATGTCAAAACAGCTGATATGACTTGTCATAACCATGTCATAATATGACAAAAAAGCTGATATGACTTGTCATAACCATGTCATAATATGTCAAAACAGCTGATATGACTTGTCATAACCATGTCATAATATGTCAAAACAGCTGATATGACTTGTCATAACCATGTCATAATATGTCAAAACAGCTGATATGACGTGTCATAACCATGTCATAATATGTCAAAACAGCTGATATGACGTGTCATAACCATGTCATAATATGTCAAAACAGCTGAAATGACTTTGTCATAACCATGTCATAATATGTCAAAACAGCTGATATGACTTGTCATAACCATGTCATAATATGTCAAAACAGCTGATATGACTTGTCATAACCATGTCATAATATGTCAAAACAGCTGATATGACGTGTCATAACCATGTCATAATATGTCAAAACAGCTGATATGACATGTCATAACCATGGCATAATATGTCAAAACAGCTGATATGACTTGTCATAACCATGTCATAATATGTCAAAACAGCTGATATGACTTTGTCATAACCATGTCATAATATGTCAAAACAGCTGATATGACGTGTCATAACCATGTCATAATATGTCAAAACAGCTGATATGACTTTGTCATAACCTGTTATAACATGGACCTACAAAACGTACCACACAAGGCAAACATTGCATTATACCATAGCCTACATGTCAACAGTATGTTTATATTGTATATATAATAAATTATCATTGTAATTGCGGACACATTGATGTCAGACATGCACCTACCCCAAAGCTCTGTTGTGGATGACTGGGATGAATGCTGCAGCAGATTTCAGGAGCAGGTGGTGTCAAGTAAAGATGGGTGCTGTTAATCAGCTAGGATGCCTATCTGATGTAATTATTAATTCATACATACAATATATACAACACCTCCTTATGAGAGCAAGGAGCTATTTACGTTTTGCAAATAATCTGCAATCAAAATTACATTTCTCACTTGGCACAGATATCAGTTCAATGTTATTATTTACGTTTGGCTGAGTTGTCAACTAATGTGAATTCAGTGTGAAAAAAGACGACATTCCCCCACATTGATGACTTTTTGCAAATCCAATCAGTTTTCCACATTGATTTAATGTCATCACGTATAGCAAATCAAATCAAATCAAATGTATTTATATAGCCCTTCGTACATCAGCTGATATCTCAAAGTGCTGTACAGAAACCCAGCCTAAAACCCCAAACAGCAAGCAATGCAGGTGTAGAAGCATGGTGGCTAGGAAAAACTCCCTAGAAATGCCAAAACCTAGGAAGAAACCTAGAGAGGAACCAGGCTGTGTGGGGTGGCCAGTCCTCTTCTGGCTGTGCCGGGTGGAGAATATAACAGAACATGGCCAAGATGTTCAAATGTTCAAAAATGACCAGCATGGTCCAATAATTAAAAGCAGAACAGTTGAAACTGGAGCAGCAGCACGACCAGGGGGACTGGGGACAGCAAGGAGTCATCATGTTAGGTAGTCCTGAGGCATGGTCCTAGGGCTCAGGACCTCTGAGAGAGAGAAAGAAAGAGAGAAAGAGAGAATTAGAGAGAGCACACTTAAATTCACACAGGACACTGAATAGGACAGGAGAAGAACTCCAGATATAACAAAATGACCCCAGCCCCCCGACACATAAACTACTGCAGCATAAATACTGGAGGCTGAGACAGAACAGTATATGTTTTGTTGTTGTTGAAATGATGTGGAAATGATATTGATTCAACCAGTTTTTTGCCTGGTGGGGTGCTATGCCTTAATGTAATAGGCCAGGGTTTTCAAACCTATCCTCGGGACCTCCAGCCTTTCCATGTATTGTAACTATTCCACAGCTAGCATGCCTGATTCAACTTGTCAACTAATCATCAAGCCCTTGAATAGGTGAATCAGGTGAGCTAGTTCAGGGCTACAACCACATTGTGTGGAACGTCTGGGAGAGATGTTTTAAAACCACTGTAGTAGACTATCACCCCTTGCAAGCTCTGAGGTTTGATATATCGGCCATTTCAGCACCATGGACAGCGCCCGCCTGACCGCACGAGACTGTAGGGCAGAATGTAGCAAATGAGTGCACTGCAATTTCACTGCACTGATTGCTTTGAAATAATATAGGCCTTTGTAATTTTCCCGTAGGCAAACACACGTGTCCTTTTCAAAATAAAATCCGGAAAATGAACATTCGCTTCTCATTGTGACGTACCGTTTTGGGGCTTTACAGTGATTTGTGATGCTACGGTATGAATCTGTGAACTGGCTTTATTTGAACTATATTTACTAGATCCATGCACTGCGATGTAGGCAAAAAAATCCTATAGCCTACCATTATTCACATTCGGGAAGGTTATGCAATAATGCAATCCATGTATTTCATAAACTATAGCGCACAGTTATGATTGCACAAATTAAATATTTTTCTGAAGAAAAAATACATTGGTTTATTGTAGGTTTTGTGAAACGGGTTATTTATGTTTGGTGATCTCTGGCTGAGCTGCATACAACGCTGCTCATGCGCCCAGGGTTGAAGGCTGTAGGGTGACTTCAGTTGCAGCATCCTATTTCAGCCTGGTCTCATAGAATGGACGTAACATAGTAATTCTAATCCTGGATTGGAACGAGTATGATATATTATGGTTGATGTGGTTACATAAGGCAGATGATTACTTAAAGGAAACATGAAAGTAGCCTTGTTGGTTGGAATGGATGGGTGGGCATACAACACAACATCTAGCAACCCAAGGTTGAGAGTTGTATTTTTTACATTTTATTTCACATTTATTTAACCGCGTAGGCTAGTTGAGAACAAGTTCTCATTTGCAACTGTGACCTGGCCAAGATAAAGCATAGCAATTCTACACATACAACAACACAGAGTTACACATGGAATAAACAAAACATAGTCAAAAATACAGTAGAACAAAAGAAAACAAAAAGTCTATATACAGTGAGTGCAAATGAGGTAAGTTAAGGAAATAAATAGGCCATGGCGGCGAAGTAATTACAATTTAGCAATTAAACACTGGAATGGTAGATGTGCAGAAGATGAATGTGCAAGTAGAGATACTAGGGTGCAAAGTAGCAAGATAAATAACTAAATACAGTATGGGGATGAGGTAGGTAGATAGATGGGCTGTTTACAGATGGGCTATGTACAGGTGCAGTGATCTGTGAGCTGCTCTGACAACTGGTGCTTAAAGCTAGTGAGGGATATATGAGTCTCCAGCTTCAGAGATTTTTGCAGTTTGTTCCAGTCATTGGCAGCAGAAAACTGGAAGGAAATATGACCAAAGGAGGAATTGGCTTTGGGGGTGACCAGTGAGATATATCTGCTGGAGCGCGTGCTACGAGTGGGTGCTGCAATGGTGACCAGTGAGCTGAGATAAGGCGGGGCTTTACCTAGCAGACACTTGTAGATAACCTGCAGCCAGTGGGGTTGGCGATGAGTATGAAACGAGGGCCAACCAACGAGAGCGTACAGGTCATACAGGTTGGGTAGTTTATGGAGCTTTGGTGACAGTTCAATTCTCATTTTGGACAATTTTGGCATTTTAGATCGGCTAACTTTTCAAATAATTACTACTTTTCAGCTACTTTTCAACTACTTAGCATGTTAGCTAACTCTTTGCCTTAACGTTAACCATTTTAGCTAACCCTTCCCCTTCCCCTAACATTTTAAACTTACTCCTAAACTTAACCCTAATCCTATCCTCTAACCTAGCTAACATTAGCCAGCTAGCTAATGTTGGCCACCTAGCTAGCTTCGTAACATATCATACGTTTTGCTAATTCGTAACAAATTGTATATTTAGAAAATTCATAACATATTGTACAACATGCAAATTCGTAAAATATTTTGCATTTTGAAAATTCTTAACAAATAATATGAATTGTAATTTGTAAAATATCACATGAAATGGGTGATGGACATCCCATAAATTAATACATGCCATACAAAACGTAACATACCATACCAAAATGAGTATCTCGGATTTACATGAATAATATTACGAAATGCTCTGAGACCAGGTTGCCTATTTCCACATCGGAATGAATGGGCAGTTGTTTTCTGTTCATTGCGAAGTAAAGAGGGAGTGCTAAATGTTGCAATAGAGTATCGTCAGTTTACCGCCAGACAGCAGCATCACCTTGATGATGTAGCCGAACAACAACAGCAAACTCGCCAATTTTGATTTGGGACCAACGTGGCTCAATTCAGAGCTCACTGTGTGCTTGCTTTGTCCGGGACGTTAGCGCTGCCACACGACACTTCGGATGGGTCTTGGATAGTGCTCAGAGGAATTTAGCCTAGAGTTTGTCACCGTTTTTGTAATGCTTTTCTTTTACAACTAATATTACCATCAGAAGCGTTGCTGATCTTTACCGTGCCAATTATTTAGCAATGGGTCGTTTTAGTGGATGTTCCCTCATGATTTCAGTGAGAAGATGACTGCATTTACTTTGCTCTGCTCGGTCGTGTTATTACAGTGGGATAGCGGACGCTCACATTCAACGCTGGACTGAGATAGCATAGTTGTTCTAATCAAATATAAAGATTATTTTGTTTTTTATCAGTCTCGTGCTTATCTTTGATGACAATTGCCTAGCGCTGGCATAAGTTTGAGTTGCCATAGACCGCCAAAAGACATAGAACCTAAACGTCGTTTCAACTTCTAGTCGTTTTTTTGACAACAGTCTTGACGGAGGAACAATATGTTGATGAAGGAATATAGAATATGTATGCCGCTCACCGTGGAAGAGGTAAGTTAGGGTACTTATATCTCCCAGTTTTTCTGAACATTTTGTGTTTTCTTCTGTCCTACTAAACCTAAAACTGTGAAAGGTTTAGGCTGTTGCATGGTAGGTATCGCGTTGGTCATTGTATGGAATGTCTACCATGCCAGTTGCAAACTGGATGGAGTAGGTAGGTATGCCATTTTCCTGTGAAGAACTTTTGTACCACACTGATTGTAGGAGCTATTTAGAGTACTGTAGGCGAAACCACAGGGTGGTGCTGTTGGAAGTATGCTAGGCCTACGCCATACTTTCCTTGTTTGGTTTATTGGGTTTAAGTGCCAAATCTTCACATGCATATCTAAGACACCAAGCAAAACATGTAGAGATGTTACAGTATGTTGTTGACTGTGTGTGTCACTCTGCTAGCCTACTCATACGACCGACCATCAGTTAGGACTTGTGTCACTCTGCTAGCCTACTCATACGACCATCAGTTAGGACTTGTGTCACTCTGCTATTCTACTCATACGACCATCAGTTAGGACTTGTGTCACACTGGTAGACTACTCATACGACCATCAGTTAGGACTTGTGTCACTCTGCTATTCTACTCATACGACCATCAGTTAGGACTTGTGTCACTCTGCTATTCTACTCATACGACCATCAGTTAGGACTTGTGTCACTCTGCTAGCCTACTCATACGACCATCAGTTAGGACTTGTGTCACTCTGCTATTCTACTCATACGACCATCAGTTAGGACTTGTGTCACTCTGCTATTCTACTCATACGACCATCAGTTAGGACTTGTGTCACACTGGTAGACTACTCATACGACCATCAGTTAGGACTTGTGTCACTCTGCTATTCTACTCATACGACCATCAGTTAGGACTTGTGTCACTCTGCTATTCTACTCATACGACCATCAGTTAGGACTTGTGTCACTCTGCTATTCTACTCATACGACCATCAGTTAGGACTTGTGTCACTCTGCTATTCTACTCATACGACCATCAGTTAGGACTTGTGTCACTCTGCTATTCTACTCATACGACCATCAGTTAGGATTTGTGTCACTCTGCTAGCCTACTCATACGACCATCAGTTAGGACTTGTGTCACTCTGCTATTCTACTCATACGACCATCAGTTAGGACTTGTGTCACTCTGCTATTCTACTCATACGACCATCAGTTAGGACTTGTGTCACTCTGCTAGCCTACTCATACGACCATCAGTTAGGACTTGTGTCACTCTGCTATTCTACTCATACGACCATCAGTTAGGACTTGTGTCACTCTGCTATTCTACTCATACGACCATCAGTTAGGACTTGTGTCACTCTGCTATTCTACTCATACGACCATCAGTTAGGACTTGTGTCACTCTGCTAGCCTACTCATACTACCATCAGTTAGGACTTGTGTCACTCTGGTAGACTACTCATACGACCATCAGTTAGGACTTGTGTCACTCTGCTATTCTACTCATACGACCATCAGTTAGGACTTGTATCAGTCTGCTATTCTACTCATACGACCATCAGTTAGGACTTGTGTCACTCTGCTAGCCTACTCATACGACCATCAGTTAGGACTTGTGTCACTCTGCTATTCTACTCATACGACCATCAGTTAGGACTTGTGTCACTCTGCTATTCTACTCATACGACCATCAGTTAGGACTTGTGTCACTCTGCTATTCTACTCATACGACCATCAGTTAGGACTTGTGTCACTCTGCTATTCTACTCATACGACCATCAGTTAGGACTTGTGTCACTCTGCTATTCTACTCATACGACCATCAGTTAGGACTTGTGTCATTCTGCTATTCTACTCATACGACCATCAGTTAGGACTTGTGTCACTCTGCTATTCTACTCATACGACCATCAGTTAGGACTTGTGACACTCTGCTATTCTACTCATACGACCATCAGTTAGGACTTGTGTCACTCTGCTAGCCTACTCATACGACCATCAGTTAGGACTTGTGTCACTCTGCTAGCCTACTCATACGACCATCAGTTAGGACTTGTGTCACTCTGCTATTCTACTCATATGACCATCAGTTAGGACTTGTGTCACTCTGCTAGCCTACTCATACGACCATCAGTTAGGACTTGTGTCACTCTGCTAGCCTACTCATACTACCATCAGTTAGGACTTGTGTCACTATGGTAGACTACTCATACGACCATCAGTTAGGACTTGTGTCACTCTGCTATTCTACTCATACGACCATCAGTTAGGACTTGTGTCACTCTGCTATTCTACTCATACGACCATCAGTTAGGACTTGTGTCACTCTGCTATTCTACTCATACGACCATCAGTTAGGACTTGTGTCACTCTGCTAGCCTACTCATACGACCATCAGTTAGGACTTGTGTCACTCTGCTATTCTACTCATACGACCATCAGTTAGGACTTGTGTCACTCTGCTCACTCTGGTCATCACATTAGAGCAGCCATCTACCTCACCAAGCAAAGTGAGAAGAAGAAGGGCACTACATTGAGGAACACCCGGAACACCCGTTAGAGAGGTGTTGACATCATGTTTGACAGTCTTCTAGAGGTAAAACAGTTTGCCGATATGGACAGCCCCATCAAGAGGAGTCTCCTGGATTATGTATTTTGGGAGAGAGTGGTAAGCAGCCAGAAACTCCTGAAACCTATAGCAGTTGCCATTGCACGGATTGAGGGACAATTCCATCCTGTCTCATGTTCAGACCCTGCCTGCAGATGTAAGAGAAGAAATCGGTACTGCCCTGCCCACTTCACTGTTGCTCCAAGCAGAGGAAATTTCAGTTCTGAAATACATCAAAAAGCGTGAATACTTCTGCCTGAAGCCCATACATGCCGCAGCGTACATGTTGGACCCCAAGAATGCTGGCAAGAGCATCCTGTCTGGTGCAGAGATCAACAAGACCCATGGTGTCATCACTACCGTGTCTCGCCACCTTGGCCTGGATGAGAGCAAGGTTCTTGGTTCTTGGTAGTCTGGCGAAGTACACTTCCAAACAAGGGCTTTGGGATGGTGATGCAATATGGCAGTCGTCCCATCATATCTCATCAGCCACCTGGTGGAAGGGACTTTGTGGATCTGAGGTTGTTTCCCCTGTTGCCCCCATCATCCTCCAAATCACACCAACATCAGCCGCCTCAGAGCGCCACTGGTCCATGTTTTGGAACACACACACCAAAGCACGCAACAGGCTGACCAATACAAGGGTTGAAAAATTGGTGGCCTTCCGGGCAAATTTGAGGCTTTTTGAGCCTGACAACGAGCCATCCTCAACAAGGTTAGAAAGTGATGTTCAAGAGATAGATATTGAGGAGGTCCAGGGAGAAGACATGGAAGCCTGAGAGGAAGACAACCAAAACTTTAATTTCTAGACTCTAATTTTACAGATGTATGTTGAAAATGTTTTTGGGAGATGCAATGAATCATTGGGGATCATTCAATATTCCCTTTTGTTGTTCAGTGAAACCATCCCATGTGAAGAGTCAACTCATTTAATGAAAGTTAAATTCGTAACTAAATCGTTTTTAAATTTCTATTGGAAGGATTTAATGATTTGCAATTATGTCTACTTATGATAAGGTAAAATGTTTATGTTTATGTCTCCATATGATATGGTAAATATATCCAATGCAAAAAACATCTACATTTCACTGGTATTAATATTAATTTGCATACGTTACCATTAATTCCAATATATTCCCGTTAATTCCCACGGAAGGTTTCCACCTCTGAATATTCCCCAAAATGTGCAACCCTATCTGGATGTTTTTAGTTCAGCTCATGAAACATGGGACCAACACTTTACATGTTGTGTTAATATTTTTGTTCGGTATATAATGTATATTTAAACATTTTGAACTTAAAAAATTAAGCTTTGTAAAAAAAATATATTTTTTTAAAGAGTCAACTCCAACATTTATAATGGTTTTATGAGTTCTGTCACATATCATCTCTACAGCTGCATCCCAGACAGGGTCTGTAGTTGTTGTGAAGCACTGTGTGTTGTTCCTGATTAGAGGAAACACTCCCACCTTGGCCACTCTAACCATACAACATTGGTCTGCTGGCACCGCAGTGCTTTTCAATTTTGTCAACAAAATTATGCAGATGTGTTCACAGGCTGTGGGAGTTCCCTGGCTGCGAGACACTGGCAGTTAATTTACTGCATTCTGGGATGATGAGATACAGTACGTTTGATCTCAGGGGCATTACACTTGATCTTCAATGGGCAGAAAAACTATTTTAGTTCCCTGTGGATTATATTACTGTATCTTCAGAGAGAGAGCTCTGCTACCCACAGACTGTTTGTTTGATGCCAGAATAGGATCTGAGCCTTCTTTGTTTCATGACCTTGCTGTGTTCTGATACCCCTGCCCTCAGTCATGACCTGAGAGAGGTTTACTGTATATGCAGGGAATGAGGGTATGTGTTCCTGCTAAGGCCAAACAATGATGGCTTGTGGGGTACAAAGCCCTTAGTATAGTCCTTCTGGAGAAGTAAGCCTCTGACTTCCTGACCTCGCAGCACACAAATCTGCATTTCAGAATCTTTGTTACTTTCTGTCTGACCCTGTGTATCAACTTGTAACTCTTGAACATCTTGGTTGAAATGATAAATTAAGGCCCTCTTCAACCTTTAGATTCCTGTTTGCTATAAGATGACGACCAGAGTTGACACTGCATTCCTCTATTCCTCGGCAAGAGGAATCATCTGTTTCCCCTGAAACATCAATTAGGCCCATTACTGTGTCATAAAGTCACAGGATCCAGGAGTCATTACACCCATTCCAAACATGTCAACACTTCACAAGAACGAGGTTCTCTTATGTAAAAATAAGCTAATTAACCCTTAGTTGCCATGGAAATGTCATAAAGGGTTGTAAGTCATAAAGTCAACCGAAAAGCTTTCTGTCATGGCCGTCTTCCTGGAAGGAATAAGTAGTCAAAAGCGCAGCGTGGTGAGCGTACATTTTCTTTATTTGATAAAAATGTTGCCAACAAAACAAAAAAACGACCGTGAAGCTTAACTGGGTGATAATGCCACTAACAAAGTTAACTACCCACACTGAAAGGAGGGAAAAAGGGCTACCTAAGTTTGACTCCCAATCAGAGACAACGATCGACAGCTGTCCCTGATTGAGAACCATACCTGGCCAAAACATAGAAATAAAGGACCCTAGAATTCGAAAAATGTAATGCCCACCCCACATCACACCCTGACCTAACCAAATAGAGAAATAAAACGTCTCTCTAAGGTCAGGGCGCAACACTTTCTGCTTATAGAGACACGTACCTATGGACCCTCTTTAGGTCTCTACAGAACATTGACTGAGGTGTTTCTATATGGACTCTCTTTAGGTCTCTACAGAACATTGACTGAGGTGTTTCTATATGGACTCTCTTTAGGTCTCTACAGAACATTGACTGAGGTGTTTCTATATGGACTCTCTTTAGGTCTCTACAGAACATTGACTGAGGTGTTTCTATATGGACTCTCTGGTCTCGCAGCAGGTACAGTCCAAACAAACACCTCAGTTACAATGCTTTATTTCCATGGTGACATTGCTTTGCCGTGGAAATGAGAGCTGTGAAGGTTATACCTTAAAATAGACTGAGCTCAGCAGAATAGTTTGACAGATGGCCTCTCATTTAGCTGCTGCGCGGATGTGCAATTAACAGAAGGGACAGTGAGTTCAGAGTTTTAAGTCGTTTTCTTTCAGGACTCTCCGCTTGCAGGTTGAAACTACTCGACTTTCAGAGTCCACTTAAAGGAGGAAATGATCAAAAGGACGAGGTTGAGAATGTTATCATTCAATGGGCATATCTGATGTGCTATATCCAATTATAACCACTTCAAAATAAAAGTATCCTATGTGTGCCATTACCATAACATCACTTCAAGCTCAATTCAATGTTATAGTTCCATAATGTCATGAATGACTAAAATAGCCTTGGCTTTTAATGCGGGACATATCTTTGTTCGATCTGTTCTATCTGTAGGCCATCTGTTGTTTCCAGGTGGTGCTTCAGTTTCTAATTCCCGCCTCCTGGACTTGAGCATATGGAATGGATTTATTTCCTCTTGTAACTACCAATCCCAGATCCGGGAGCGTAATCATCAACTGACACTAATTAGCATAACGCAACGGACATAAATATTACTAGAAAATATTAATATTCATGAAATCACAAGTGAAATATATTGAAACACAGCTTAGCCCTTTGTTAATCACCCTGTCATCTCAGATTTTGAAAATATGCTTTACAGCCAAAGCAAGACAAGCATTTGTGTAAGTTTATCGATAGCCTAGCATAGCATTATGCCTAGCTAGCAGCAGGCAACCTGGTCACAAAAATCAGAAAAGCAATCAAATTAAATCGTTTACCTTTGATGAGCTTCGGATGTTTTCACTCACAAGACTTCCAGTTAGAGAGCAAATGTTCCTTTTTTCCAAAAATATTATTTTTGTAGCCAAAATACCTCCATTAGTTTTTCACGTTTGGCTGATAATTCGACCGGAAATTGTGGTCACGACAATGCCGAAAAATATTCCAAATTAGCTCCATAATATCGACAGAAACATGGCAAAGCGTTGTTTATAATCAATCCTCAAGGTGTTTTTCAAATATCTATTCGATAATATATCAATCGGGACAGATGGCTTCTTAGTAGGAAAGAGAAAAACAATGGCCGCATTTGTCCTTTACGCACAAAACACTCCCGAGAGACTTCAGCTGACCACTGACGCAATGTTGACGTTCAGGCTCATTTTTCAAAATAAAAGCCTGAAACTATGTATCGTGACACTAGACACATTTGGGAAGCCATAGAAAAAGGAATCTGGTTGATATCTCATTCACTGCTTAATAGGGACGATAGGAACGCATAGGTTTCTAAATAAGAGTCACTTTCTGATTGGATTTTCTGTCAGGCTTTCGCCTGCAATAACAATTCTGTTATACTCACAGACAATATCTTTACATTTTTGGAAACTTTAGAGTGTTTTCTATCCTAAGCTGTCAATTATATGCATATTCTAGCATCTTATCCTGACAAAATAGCCCGTTTACTTAGGGAACGTTATTTTAACATTTAACATTTACATTTAAGTCATTTGGCAGACGCTCTTATCCAGAGCGACTTACAAATTGGTGAATTCACCTTATGACATCCAGTGAACAGCCACTTTACAATAGTGCATCTAAATCATTTAAGGGGGGGGGTGAGAAGGATTACTTTATCCTATCCCTAGGTATTCCTTAAAGAGGTGGGGTTTCAGGTGTCTCCAGAAGGTGGTGATTGACTCCGCTGTCCTGGCGTCGTGAGGGAGTTTGTTCCACCATTGGGGGCCAGAGCAGCGAACAGTTTTGACTGGGCTGAGCGGGGAACTGTACTTCCTCAGTGGTAGGGAGGCGAGCAGGCCAGAGGTGGATGAACGCAGTGCCCTTGTTTGGGTGTAGGGCCTGATCAGAGCCTGGAGGTACTGCGTGCCGTTCCCCTCACAGCTCCGTAGGCAAGCACCATGGTCTTGTAGCGGATGCGAGCTTCAACTGGAAGCCAGTGGAGAGAGCGGAGGAGCGGGGTGACGTGAGAGAACTTGGGAAGGTTGAACACCAGACGGGCTGCGGCGTTCTGGATGAGTTGTAGGGGTTTAATGGCACAGGCAGGGAGCCCAGCCAACAGCGAGTTGCAGTAATCCAGACGGGAGATGACAAGTGCCTGGATTAGGACCTGCGCTTCCTGTGTGAGGCAGGGTCGTACTCATATTTTAAATAGTGCCCCTAGATTCAAGAAGTTTTTAGCTTATTGGTATCTGTAGAGTGTTTGTTGTGTTTTGGTATGTTAGGAATAGTTGGCCTTACTGTCTTCACTACCCCTAGTGTTTCTTTGAGGTCGTAATGATCTAACCATCTATGTGACCAGGTGTACTATTCCCCACAGTTATTAACAAATGAGAACATTGCCTCCCCCATTGAAGAGACCAAGTGAGAAGGTATCACCCTCTGAAGTCTATCGAACCTCATCCAACTGTATTGTTCTCATCAACCCCACCAGTAAATTGTTCTCGTGTGTTGCCGTGTGATTGTGATTATTGGTCTGTCACTATATCACGGCTCTGGACAGGCTTAGTCTAGCTGGCTGAACACTGGCGGTCTGGCCACTGGCTATAAACCAGATGGGGTTCTTTTTTTGGGCTCACTTGTGATTGAAGATTATATTTTCCCTCACGACCAGGCTGCCGGTTTAATCTGTTGATGATATCACTGGACTGACCTCCAGTCAGTTTGATGACGTGGTCTAGCTCCAGCCAGTTGCATGGCAGTATGGATCTGTCTCAGAATTGAAATGACCCTTTGCATTTGTCTGAATGTTCACAAATAAGTATCTGTCAGATAAAAAACACATTTTTACCTTGAAATATCACAGACACAGTGCTTCAGAGACACAGTGCTTCAGAGACACAGTGATTCAGAGAGTGCTTCAGAGGCAGATGGATGTTGGCCTATGCTATATCAAAAGCATAGACTATATCAAGTGTTGATTATGTAAGCTACTTGTTTCTTTTAGTCCATTCAAGTAGAGAAAATCCTGGTGGTTACCTTGTTCTAACTAAATCATAGCTCAATGCGTTTTCCTCAGCGTTGGGTAGGACACTTTCTAAATGTAATCTGTTAGTTACTAGTTAACTGTCCAAAATTGTAATCCGTAACGTAACTTTTGGATTACCCAAACTCAGTAGCTGTAATCGGATTACATTCCCCCTTAATTAAGAGGCATGAGAATGCATTTGGTGTCATCATAATGGCCTCTGACTTGTCGTCAGACTCGCTCAGGTGGGATAAAACTTAAAGTTGCGCCTTTTTCAATGCTGAAATGAATGTCGTTGGAGAAAACAGAAAGGTGTAATTTCCCGCAAACATCCTTTCTGCATTTAAAAGTAATCCAAGTAATTTAGTTTTTCAAAAGTATCTGTATTCTGATTACAATATTTTTGCTGGTGATGTAACCGATTACAGTTTTTTTTTTGTAATCATATTACATGTAACTGATTACATGTAAGCAGTTACTACCCAACCCTGGTTTTCCTGTTCTAAACGATTCCATCCCCTGGTGCGGGTCATCTGCATTGCTAATACTTTCCATAAGATAACGGAACTGTCACGACTTCTCTCATCACATGTCATCACTGCATGGCTTGCAGAGCCATCAAGAAAGACATAGAAAAGTGTAATTAAGTCAGAGAATATATTGTTTTGATGTGTGAAGCTTCGGGGGACACAACTCCATGTTCGCTGCACTGCTTAAGGATTTAGAAAATCAAATCAAACAAATCACATTTTATTTGCTCTGTGATGTGGTCTGTGATGTGCTCTGTGGTGTGTGTGTGTGCGTGTGTTTAGACTATGCTAGGCTATTTTCTTCTCGCTGACGCTCTCCCCATGGAGCTTGAGGGGTGTGATGGAGTGTCTATAATGTTGGCCCTGCATTACAATGGTGTCTCATAGCATCTCTCTGAGGCATAAAAACTAAACTAATTTCTTACAAATAACCAATAGTTTGTCTCTCTTGTGAAACAAACGACCAACAATGACACACAGACTAATCTACTGACGAGACAACACAGAGAATGGGTCAATGTCTTTTTCTGTACTGGCTATCAGATGATTTGATTACGTCTCAGAGTTGAGCTTTGAAAGCTCCGGGCAGTGTTCAATAGGCTGAAAAACTGGAGAAAACATGTCGAAACGAATAGTCACTACCTGAACTCCAATCAGAATGCTCTTTAGATTTATTTGTTTCATTATGTTTTTCCGTTTGGTGCCTACTGAACACTACCCAGGAGCTCTATTGTTTCACCAGCTCCCCTGTACTACTCTGCTCGTATGCTCTGCCTTTCCCCACAGGTCCCTAAGCTATTGGCATTTGATTTAAAATCACCCACAAACAGCCTCTTATCTGCTGTCTATGTCACAGGAACACTGCACACAGTTATATGACATCCACGTTTGAGTGATTGAACAGCTAGATCTTACATCTCATGCAGGGAGACTGAGGAAGGAACAGTGAATGAAATATCAAAGTATTGGGGGCTAAATGAACAACTAGATTTTGTGTGTGGTGTGCGTGTGCGTGCCTGCTTCTGTATTAGAGGTCAACCGATTATGATTTTTCAACGCCGATACCGATTATTGGAGGACCAAAAGCCGATGCCGATTAATCGGCCAATTTTTGATTTTTGATTTATTTGTAATAATGACAATTACAACAATACTGAATGAACACTTATTTTAACTTAATATAATACATAAAATCAATTTAGCCTCAAGTAAATAATGAAACATGTTCAATTTGGTTTAAATAATGCAAAAACAAAGTGTTGGAGAAGAAAGTAAAAGTGCAATATGTGCTATGTAAGAAAGCTAACGTTTCCAGTTCCTTGCTCAGAACATGAGAACATATGAAAGCTTGTGGTTCCTTTTAACATGAGTTTTCAATATTCCCAGGCAAGAAGTTTTAGGTTGTAGTTATTATAGGAATTATAGGACTATTTCCCTCTATACCATTTATTTCCGTAAACTTTGCCTATTGGATGTTCTTATAGGCACTTTAGTATTGCCAGTGTAACAGTATAGCATCCGTCCCTCTCCTCGCTCGAACCAGCAACACAACGACAACAGCCATCC
>NW_027005474.1:0-4004 GCF_036934945.1 Oncorhynchus masou masou | reverse complement strand
AAGGCAAGTAAATCTGAAACATGCATGAGAGCATCAGCTGTTCTGAATGACTGTGTGATCATGCTCTCCGTAGCCTATGTGAGTAAGACCTTTAAACATGTCAACATTCACAAGGCTACAGGGCCAGACGGATTACCAGGACGTGTACTCTAGAGCATGCGCTGACCAACTGGCAAGTGTCTTAACTGACATGTTCATCCTCTCCTTTTCTGAGTCTGTAATACCAACATGTCTAAATGACTACCGACCCATACCCCTCACATCTGGAGCAATGAAGGGCTGGTCATGGCTCACTTCAACACCCATTATCCCAGAAACCATAGACCCACTCCAATTTGCATACCGCCCCAACAAATCCACAGATGTTTAAATCTCCATTGCACTTCACACTGCCCTTTCACACCTGGATAAAATGAACACCTGTGAGAATGCTATTCATTAACTATAGCTCAGTGTTCAACATCATAGTGCCCTAAAAAGCTCACCACTAAGCTAAGAACCACTAGGACTAAACACCTCCCTCTCCAACTGGATGCTAGACTTCCTGACGGGCCACCCCAAGGTGGTAAGGGTAGATAACACCACATCTGCCACGCTGATCCTCAACACTAGGCCCCCTCAGGGGGTGCATGCTCAGTCCCCTCCTGTACTCCCTGTTCACTCATGACTACATGGCCAGGCACCACTTCAACGCCATCATTGAGTTTGCCAATGACACAACAGCGTTAGGCCTGATCACCGACAACGACGAGACAGCCTATAGGGAGGAGGTCAGAGACCTGGCTGTGGTGCCAGGACAACAACCTCTCCCTCAACATGGTCAAGACAAAGGAGATTGTGGACTACGTGGGAAAAGGAGGACCGAGCAAGCCCCATTCTCATCGATGGAGCTGTAGTAGAGCAGGTTGAGACCAAAGATTAGCAGTTAATGAAGATAATGACCAAGTTGATGACAAAACAGAGGAACTCATTGAAGTCGCTGTTCAAATGAATGATGAGAGCACCCAGGTGAGGAAGGTGGAAAAATGATCTCTAAGCAAGCGGAGGAAATTTCATCACTGTATCTCTTGCTCTGCACTCAATACCTTACCATGCAAACCATGACAGATAATTATGAAGCCGAACGGAGCAAGTGCAAGGAACTCCAGAACAGTCACGCGCTACAGCGTGATTACCCAACCAAGCAACCGGTGCTCGGTACACAAAGGAGTGAAGACTACAGAATGTTTCAGACTTTACCTCTCTCAGGTGTCCCTTAGTCTTTCCTCTTGGCCATTCGACAGAGTAATATGACGCCTCCTCACCAAAACAACCTAAGCTTGGCTTCTCCTCTTGGCCTTTCGGCCCAAAATTCCCCATAGGATGAAGCCAACCCTCTCCACGCTCTTTTGCGCAGAACGCCTTGACAAAATCATTGAAAACCTCTGCACCTGTGGCCCCATTCCAGGGAAGCTAAATGACACTGAGACGTCTAGCAGATATAGAGGATGCCTTTGATGGCTACCCGAAAGTTACGGATACTGACATGCTTTACCTGTTGAAGCAAACGCCAAATAAATATGTGACAAGGTTCATCCGTCTACAACAGCAACACATGCAAAACATGTATCCCAACTTGGGCCCTACAGCCCATAGGTTTGCCAATCTCAGAACTTAGAGAGCTCGGGAGCACAGCTTTTGGAGGCATCAAAAGTGAGCCACGCTCAGCCCTGACATCTTGATTTTCAATGTTGAGCAGGAGCACTCACTGCAGTTAGGGGTGCGAATCAAGAATAGGCAGCGGGGAGTGATGACTGTCAAAAACGGTATCTACAATGAAACCACAACACCAATAACCACAGCAGTAAAATAACTATAAACGTCACCAACTTCAAACAGGTACCGCAACAATCGACTAGGCTGCTGCGTTCTTGCACCCAACCCACACTTGTAGGTCAGGGCACAAGGGTAACAAGGGTGCCAAAGGGTTCAATGACGACCAAATCATAGACCGATGCTCTCTAGAATTTCTGCTAAGAGAAGTACAGAAGCTAAAAAAAAAAATTGAGAAAGAGGAAAAAGATAAGTCACCATGACTAGTCGTGGAATTGCCAGAGAGGTCCTGCAAAATTAACACCATTTGCCGGGACGTAAATTATGAAATTACCCCTGTTCTCACTCTCAAAACCCTATCCAGGGCCTGGTAAATCAAGAAACAAGCCCATGTGGGCTTTAATTATAGACCCAGATACAAATATGGCGACACACAAGGTAAACAACATCGCAATAGCAGATTCCACTCAAACTCCGATAGAGGACCCACTTGGACACGAAGTATGCCAGTCTGTCTTGACAATTGACACAGATAACACACCACAACGTTGTGCACACCCACTCCACTTAGTTCATGATATTACAAGAAAAAACAACTCAAACAGGCAATACCTCAAAACAGTCTTGGAGGACGGCTTAACCTGTGATCCGCTGATTGATTCAGGCTCGACAATTTCACTCATATCTCAAATTTTGTGGATAAACTCAAAAGGATGGTGGACCCAGCAAAACATTGGTTAAAAACAGAACGATGCGACACTAAACTTTGAGGTTTCCACTCCAAGCGACCTTCTTACAAGGCATCTCCTACTAAAACTGAACTTCTAGAGCGTGTCACTTATCCACCCTGTGTACCAAGCAGATGCTGATTGGGGTAGATTTAATAGACCGGTTTTTACCACTAATTGATTGGAAAAACAACCAAGTATGGTCACAAATACCCATGCCACCTCCACTGACACCACCACCTTCATTGAAGGCTACCTGCAATACATTATGCAACGATGAAGGAACTGCGACAGACAAACCCCTGGTGAACTTGGTCATGAGTCTGCCGTTAGTGACAGATGACAAGTTTAACTTCGAAAGTTGACCGATCATGAGGTTTTCCGATGTGACTTGGGTGAATCTCCAGCCAACCTCTACTGATAGGTGGTGTGTGCCTTAACAGCACAATGGTTGAGGATGTCATACTGGCAACCTGGTCGGAGAATTCAGCAATCAATTTGGAGATGTTCAACAACATTTCAAAAGTGGCTAACTGCCACCCCCTTCTTCCGTAAATGTTCAGATTCCCACTGGGAACACTCCCAGATGGCACTCACTGCTTTAGGGGTGAGTGCTCTATTCAAACCGCATTGGCCCTAAGGAAGTATCTCACTACCTACTGGTTGTCGCAAACTTCCCACATACGGGAACACACGTGGGAACAGACATTTAGTTGAGATTGGGTATTAAACTCGATACCATAAACCAAGTTCTGTGGCCTTTGGCGCAGCCAGCTCAACACACCTTTTCTTTCGTCCCTTTGCGGTTAGCGTCCGGGTAGACTATTCCCGAAGCTTGCAAAGTGGTATCTGAGTCTGTGGTGATACCGGCAGGAACTACAGAGGTTTCTGTAAGACTGAAGCTTGCGCCCGGCCACCCAATGGAAGGCACTGCTCCCGTTCTTCCAACCCTCTCAGCAACTATTCGACATGGGGCTAACTATCAATGGTGACCTGCTGTTGGAGCTAAACGCTAGATCCACTTACCCCTTGGTGCCGAATCTGACTGTAGCGGATGTTTCCATTCCTCAGCACACTCATTTAGGAATACTGATCAATTAGTCCTTCCATGATTCCGAGCTGGTGATTCCTGTGATTGGGCTACTTCCTTCCTCCCTAGACTCATGTGGTGAGGGAGAGGCACTTTTACTTTTCCGTCAAAGGCAATCACAATAACTACTGTATTACCAGTGGACAACACATCTACGTTCAACGACATGTTGAAATACTCCATTTGAAGTACACACTGATGAGGCAACAGCTGGTGATTTCCCCACCACTGACAAGCCTTCACTTACTGATGAAGACCTGCATGATATAACTGACCTACATCCTGGTTTCCATTTACAGGTATGGCAGCTAATGATAGGAGGCAGACGCACTTGTCAATGACACTGAACGACAACAGTTGCAGTACTTGTTTAA
>NW_027005473.1:0-4005 GCF_036934945.1 Oncorhynchus masou masou | reverse complement strand
ACATTCAAAATCAAACAATAATCATCAATACATCAACTTAAATATCCACTATCAACAAAAACAATCTTCCCAAACTAACAATCTATAACCAAAACCAAAAACCACTAACATATAACCAGTAACCTCGCACTATCCATATACACCTCCTTCATACCACCAAAGTCACCCAGTGCTCCCCTTCTCCTTCCTGGCCAGCTGTGACGCCACCTCCACTCCTAAATCCCCTACATCACCCCCATCTCCCCATCCCCCCTCCCCGAACACGCGGCAGCACCCGGCACCAACCCCACACTCAGGTCCACTCCTTTCCCCCTCCGGACTCCGAACAGGGGGCGTCACCCCCCCAAATAGGAGGTCAAGCTCCCCCTCCATCATCCAACTTCTAGCCATACCCGGGAGAATTCGAGATCAGCGAGGGTTTAAAAGATGACGATGAGGGGCCCCACGAGGGCCCCTTATCTCCCCACCCCCCCCCGTTCTGCCCCTCCCCTCTTTCCACCTCTCCTCCTCCTGCTGTCCACCCGTTCCACCTTCTTTGTCCTCTTGTGCGCGGGGTGTCTTTACCAAAGGATATATGATATTTCTCTTCACACGTACTTTCTTCCAAATTCTTTCCGTTTCCCTCTCTACCAAATCCTTTCCCATTTTCCCTCTCTACCAATTCCACCACCATCCCTCTTAATTCTTCCACCCTTGCCCTCACCGCTTCACTATTCCCCCAATCCTCACTCCTTCGCCCTTCCGCCTTTCCTTCCGGACCCGTCGCCAAGACCCTTCCGCCTCCTTCCTCTCCGTTGTTGTCTCCTCTAGTCTCTCCACTCTCACCGTCTCCTCGCTCTCCCCCATCACAGTCTCCTTCTTCTTCTTTTTCTTCTTCTTCTTTTCCTCCACTTCTACCTCCCTTCCCTTCCACTATTCCGTCCTCCTCTTCTTCCATCCCGACCGCCTCTCCTTCTGTCCCCACCACCTCTCCTTCCATCCTGGCTCTCTCCTCCTCTTTTTCTCCTCCTCCCCCCCGACTCCTTCTGCTCCGTGCTTCCACCCCTTTCTTCTGGCTCCTCTCTTCTCGTCTTCCTCCATCCTCCGCTCTCGCTCCCCCCAGCTACCCAGGCGCGTATGACCCCACGCCTAGCCGGGCAGTCCCGCCACAGATGTGCTACCGAGCCACACCCGTGGCATTTCTTGACTCGGCACATTCCCTCGCCTCGTGCTCACCCGATCCACAATATCTGCAACTCCTTGTGCTGCACGAGGGAGTGTGTGACCGTAGGCCATACATCGCCTGCAGAACGGAGGCTGGCGGGCATAATGTAACGTCCCCTGTCAGCCCCCAGGGAGAACAATGCTGGAGGATGGAAATTATCCTCTAACCCCTTCGTGTCCTCTCTGAGGAGAGCCTGGAAGCATCTCCTCCCATTCCAGAAGCCCATGGTATCAATTACATGCCTTGCTGAGGAGACCCTGTCCATATATCTCCCCAGAAAAGGCCCTCACTTCTTCATCTTTTACATGGGGATTGTAGATCGTTCACGGTGACCAGCCTAAAATTGTTTTTGGCCAGGCTGGTCACCTCGTAATGGCACAGGGGTCTCTCCCTGCCCATCTCTTTCACCCTCTTCATCACCTCATCGTGCTTCTCTTCCTTGTGGAGGGTCACTTCAAAAGCCTTCTCCCTTGGATTGTCTTGGAGGCACATGACATCTTTTACCTCCAAATTCAGACTCGTCATCAAGACGTCCCTCGCGAACATCTCCCTCCCGAACTGCTCCATCTCCTTTTCTCTCCAGGAGAACCTCACAGTGTTGGCCAATCCGACCTCCGGAACAACCCTGTTCTGCATGTTGTCTTCCATTTTCGACCACGAAAAAGCTCTCTTCAAAAAAGAAGAAGACCCAAACTCAAAACAACAAACTTTCCTCCCTCCTGCCTTCCTTCGACCTTCTGGCTCAGCGGGCTTTGGGGCACCTCGGTACCAAGCTTGATCTGAGCCAAAAGGCCGAGCAAAAATATGTTGAACTCGTGTAACTATTCCTCTCCACGGAAGTCTTTAGTAAAAGGCGAAAGGCTTGTGCGTAATGAAGAGAAACCAGAGTTGTAATGGAAGCCAGAGGTCGGGGCCCGAGACACACTCTGTGCACTCTCGGCCGGGTTCCCGCGGGTGCTCCCGGAACCCACTCTTCCGAGTTTGAGGGCTGTGGATAAAAAGAGGGTCACAGACACAGAGACGACACAGAGACGGCACAGAGACAGAGAGAGACAGAGACACAGAGACAGAGAGACACAGAGAGACACAGAGACAGAGAGACACACAGAGACAGAGAGACACACAGAGACAGAGAGAGAGAGAGAGAGAGAGAGAGAGAGAGAGAGAGAGAGACACACAGAGACAGAGAGAGAGAGAGACACACAGACACACAGACACACACAGACACACACACACACACACACACACACACACACACACACACACACACACACACACTATCCTGGCCCAATTTTTTTTTTTTTTTTTTTTTTTTTTAACAAAAATGGCGGGAAACGGGGGACCCCATTGAAAAGCGCTTCGCCCTTCTTTCAGTTTGAATGTTTTTTTTCCCTTCTCTTCTTCTGCTAGCTAGCTAGCTAATTAGCAACTAGCTAGCTAACTAGCAGCTAGCTAGCCAGCTGTTTACCGGGTCGATGCGTGGAGCGGACGGAGCAAGCCCCATTTCCGACTCCCTGTTCAAAAAATCCATTTAATATAAGGTCCCCGATGGGGGGACGTATCAGATATTAAACTGATAAGAACAGATTTTTTTTTTTTTTTTTTTTCCAAAATATATTTATTACATTCAAAATCAAACAATAATCATCAATACATCAACTTAAATATCCACTATCAACAAAAACAATCTTCCCAAACTAACAATCTATAACCAAAACCAAAAACCACTAACATATAACCAGTAACCTACACACTATCCATATACGCCTCCTTCATACCACCAAAAGTCACCCAGTGCTCCCCTTCTCCTTCCTGGCCAGCTGTGACGCCACCTCCACTCCTAAATCCCCTACATCAAAGAGGTCCGACTCTCCTCCATCATCCAATGTACTAGCCATACCAGGGAGGTCCAGTTCAGCCAGGGGCTTAAAAGATGAGAATGACGGGGCCCACGAGGGCCCCGCCATCTCCCCACCCCCCCGTTCTGCCCCCCCCCCTCCTTCCACCTCCTCCTCCTGCTGTCCACACGTTCCTCCTTCTTTGTCCTCTTGTATGGGTGCACTTTGCCAAAGGATTTCGATATCCCTCTTCACACGTACTTTCTTCCAAATTCTTTCCTGTTTCCCTCTCTACCAAATCCTTTCCCATTTCCCTCTCTACCAATTCCACCACCATCCCTCTTAATTCTTCCACCTTGCCCTCACCGCATCACTATTCCCCCAATCCCTCACACTCCTTCGCCTTCCGCCTTTCCTTCCGGCCACCTCTCCAAGACCACTTCCGCCTCCTTCCTCTCCTCTTTTGTCTCTCTAGTCTCTCCACTCTCACCGTCCCCCTTTCCCCCATCACAGTCTCCTTCTTCTTCTTTTTTCTTCTTCTTCCTTCCTCCACTTCACCTCCTTCCCTTCCACCACCTCCTCCTCTTCTTCCATCCCGACCTCCTCTCCTTCTGTCCCCACCACCTCTCCTTCCATCCTGGCTCTCTCCTCCCTTTTTCTCCTCCCCCGACTCCTTCTGCTCCGTGCTTCCATCCCCTTTCTTCTGGCACCCCTCTTCCTGGTTCTCCTCCATCCTCCGCCCGCTCCCCCCAGCTGCAGACGCGTATGACCCACGCCTAGCCGGGCAGTCCCGGCGACAGGTGTGCTACCGAGCCACACCCGTGGCATTTCTTCGGCTCGGCACATTCCCTCGTCTGTGCTCACCCGACGTGGTCAATATCTGCAACTCCCAGCTGCACGAGGCGAGTGTGGCCGTAGGCCATACATCGCCCGCAGAACGGAGGCTGACGGGCATAATGTAAC
>NW_027005472.1:0-4006 GCF_036934945.1 Oncorhynchus masou masou | reverse complement strand
CACATTTACATTTTTACATTTAAGTCATTTAGCCAGACGCTCTTATCCAGAGCGACTTACAAAATTGGTGAATTCACCTTCTGACATCAGTGGAACAGCCACTTTACAATAGTGCATCTAAATCATTTAAGGGGGGGTGAGAAGGATTGCTTTATCCTATCCTAGGTATTCCTTGAAGAGGTGGGGTTTCAGGTGTCTCCGGAAGGTGGTGATTGACTCCGCTGTCCTGGCGTCGTGAGGGAGTTTGTTCCACTCATTGGGGGGCCAGAGCAGCGAACAGTTTGACTGGGCTGAGCGGGAACTGTACTTCCTCAGTGGTAGGGAGGCGAGCAGGCCAGAGGTGGATGAACGCAGTGCCCTTGTTTGGGTGTAGGGCCTGATCAGAGCCTGGAGGTACTGCGGTGCCGTTCCCCTCACAGCTCCGTAGGCAAGCACCATGGTCTTGTAGCGGATGCGAGCTTCAACTGGAAGCCAGTGGAGAGAGCGGAGGAGCGGGGTGACGTGAGAGAACTTGGGAAGGTTGAACACCAGACGGGCTGCGGCGTTCTGGATGAGTTGTAGGGGTTTAATGGCACAGGCAGGGAGCCCAGCCAACAGCGAGTTGCAGTAATCCAGACGGGAGATGACAAGTGCCTGGATTAGGACCTGCGCCGCTTCCTGTGTGAGGCAGGGTCGTACTCTGCGGATGTTGTAGAGCATGAACCTACAGGAACGGGCCACCGCCTTGAGTGTTAGTTGAGAACGACAGGGTGTTGTCCAGGATCACGCCAAGGTTCTTAGCGCTCTGGGAGGAGGACACAATGGAGTTGTCAACCGTGATGGCGAGATCATGGAACGGGCAGTCCTTCCCCGGGAGGAGAGAGCAGCTCCGTCTTGCCGAGGGTTCAGCTTGAGGTGGTGATCCGTCATCCACACTGATATGTCTGCCAGACATGCAGAGATGCGATTCGCCACCTGGTCATCAGAAGGGGGAAAGGAGAAGATTAATTGTGTGTCGTCTGCATAGCAATGATAGGAGAGACCATGTGAGGTTATGACAGAGCCAAGTGACTTGGTGTATAGCGAGAATAGGAGAGGGCCTAGAACAGAGCCCTGGGGGACACCAGTGGTGAGAGCGCGTGGCGAGGAGACAGATTCTCGCCACGCCACCTGGTAGGAGCGACCTGTCAGGTAGGACGCAATCCAAGCGTGGGCCGCACCGGAGATGCCCAACTCGGAGAGGGTGGAGAGGAGGATCTGATGGTTCACAGTGTCGAAGGCAGCCGATAGGTCTAGAAGGATGAGAGCAGAGGAGAGAGAGTTAGCTTTAGCAGTGCGGAGCGCCTCCGTGATACAGAGAAGAGCAGTCTCAGTTGAATGACTAGTCTTGAAACCTGACTGATTTGGATCAAGAAGGTCATTCTGAGAGAGATAGCGGGAGAGCTGGCCAAGGACGGCACGTTCAAGAGTTTTGGAGAGAAAAGAAAGAAGGGATACTGGTCTGTAGTTGTTGACATCGGAGGGATCGAGTGTAGGTTTTTCAGAAGGGGTGCAACTCTCGCTCTCTTGAAGACGGAAGGGACGTAGCCAGCGGTCAGGGATGAGTTGATGAGCGAGGTGAGGTAAGGGAGAAGGTCTCCGGAAATGGTCTGGAGAAGAGAGGAGGGGATAGGGTCAAGCGGGCAGGTTGTTGGGCGGCCGGCCGTCACAAGAAGCGAGATTTCATCTGGAGAGAGAGGGGAGAAAGAGGTCAGAGCACAGGGTAGGGCAGTGTGAGCAGAACCAGCGGTGTCGTTTGACTTAGCAAACGAGGATCGGATGTCGTCGACCTTCTTTTCAAAATGGTTGACGAAGTCATCTGCAGAGAGGAGGAGGGGGAGGGGAGGAGGATTCAGGAGGGAGGAGAAGGTGGCAAAGAGCTTCCTAGGGTTAGAGGCAGATGCTTGGAATTTAGAGTGGAAGAAAGTGGCTTTAGCAGCAGAGACAGAGGAGGAAAATGTAGAGAGGAGGGAGTGAAAGGATGCCAGGTCCGCAGGGAGGCGGAGTTTTCCTCCATTTCCGCTCGGCTGCCCGGAGCACTGTTCTGTGAGCTCGCAATGAGTCGTCGAGCCACGGAGCGGGAGGAGGACCGAGCCGGCCTGGAGGATAGGGGACATAGAGAGTCAAAGGATGCAGAAAGGGAAGAGAGGAGGGTTGAGGAGGCAGAATCAGGAGATAGGTTGGAGAAGGTATGAGCAGAGGGAAGAGATGATAGGATGGAAGAGGAGAGAGTAGCGGGGAGAGAGAGCGAAGGTTGGGACGGCGCGATACCATCCGAGTAGGGGCAGTGTGGGAAGTGTTGGATGAGAGCGAGAGGGAAAAGGATACAAGGTAGTGGTCGGAGACTTGGAGGGGAGTTGCAATGAGGTTAGTGGAAGAACAGCATCTAGTAAAGATGAGGTCGAGCGTATTGCCTGCCTTGTGAGTAGGGGGGAAGGTGAGAGGGTGAGGTCAAAGAGGAGAGGAGTGGAAAGAAGGAGGCAGAGAGGAATGAGTCAAAGGTAGACGTGGGGAGGTTAAAGTCGCCCAGGACTGTGAGAGGTGAGCCGTCCTCAGGAAAGGAGCTTATCAAGGCATCAAGCTCATTGATGAACTCTCCGAGGGAACCTGGAGGGCGATAAATAATAAGGATGTTAAGCTTGAAAGGGCTGGTAACTGTGACAGCATGGAATTCAAAGGAGGCGATAGACAGATGGGTAAGGGGAGAAAGAGAGAATGACCACTTGGGAGAGATGAGGATCCCGGTGCCACCACCCCGCTGACCAGAAGCTCTCGGGGTGTGCGAGAACACGTGGGCGGACGAAGAGAGAGCAGTAGGAGTAGCAGTGTTGTCTGTGGTGATCCATGTTTCCGTCAGTGCCAAGAAGTCGAGGGACTGGAGGGAGGCATAGGCTGAGATGAACTCTGCCTTGTTGGCCGCAGATCGGCAGTTCCAGAGGCTACCGGAGACCTGGAACTCCACGTGGAGTCGTGCGCGCTGGGACCACCAGATTAGGGTGGCCGCGGCCACGCGGTGTGGAAGCGTTTGTATGGTCTGTGCAGAGAGGAGAGAACAGGGATAGATAGACACATAGTTGACAGGCTACAGAAGAGGCTACGCTAATGCAAAGGAGATTGGAATGACAAGTGGACTACACTTATCGAATGTTCAGAACGTTAAGCTTACGTAGCAAGAATCTTATTGACTAAAATGATTGAAATGATACAGTACTGCTGGAGTAGGCTAGCTGGCAGTGGCTACGTTGTTGACACTACACTAATCAAGTCGTTCCGTCGAGTGTAATAGTTTCTACAGTGCTGCTATTCGGGGGCTAGCTGGCTAGCTAGCAGTGTTGATTACGTAACGTTACGTTAAAAGAACGACAATAGCTGGCTAGCTAACCTAGAAAATCGCTCCAGACTACACAATTGTCTTAGATACAAAGACGGCTATGTAGCTAGCTAGCTACGATCAAACAAATCAAACCGTTGTACTGTAATGAAGTGAAATGAAAATGTGATACTACCTGTGGAGCGAGGCGGAATGTTGACCGGGTTGTTGAAGTTCAAATCGGAAGACGTTGGCTAGCTGTTGGCTAGCTAGCTAGCAGTAACTCCTACGTTAAGGACGACAAGTAGCTGGCTAGCTAACCTCGGTAAATTAAGATAATCACTCTAAGTCTACACACTCTAAACTACACAATTACCTTGGATACGAAGACAGCAAAGACAACTATGTAGCTAGCTAACACTACACTAATCGAGTCGTTGAGTGTAATAGTTTCTACAGTGCTAGTGGACGTTAGCTAGCTGCTGGGCAGATACGTTAGGACGACGAAATACGATAATTACGCAATTATCTTTGATACAAAGACGGCTATGTAGCTAGCTAAGAAGAAGTTGCTGAGATTAGACAAATCAAACCGTTGTACTATAATGAAATGTAATGAAAAGTTATACTACCTGCGGACCGGAAGTGTAGATGCGACCGCTCGCTCCAACCCGGAAC
>NW_027005471.1:0-4007 GCF_036934945.1 Oncorhynchus masou masou | reverse complement strand
ACCTCTTTGAACTCTAGGGGCGCAATTTCATTTTTGGATGAAAAACGTTCCCGTTTTAAACAAGATATTTTGTCACAAAAAGATGCTCGACTATGCATATAATTGCTACTGTTCGAAAGAAAACACTCTGACGTGTCCAGAAATACAAAGATCTTCTCTGTGCGTGCCCTTTAACGTGAGCTTCAGGCAAAACCAAGATGAGATGGCATCCAGGAAATGACAAGGATTTTTGAGGCTCTGTTTGTCATGATCTCCTTATATGGCTGTGAACGCAAGAGGAATGAGTCTGCCCTTTCTGTCGTTTCCCCAAGGTGTCTGCAGCATTGTGACGTATTTGTAGGCAGATCATTGGAAGATTGACCATAAGAGACCACATTTACCACGTGTCCGCCCGGTGTCCTGCGCCGAGAATTGGTGCGCAAAAGTCACCTGCCAGTATTTTTCCAAACAATACACAGAGTAAAGCAAGCTTCCACAGAACTGCATGTCAATGAAGAGATATGTGAAAAAACACCTTGAGGACTGATTCCAAACAACGTTTGCCATGTTTCGGTCGATATTATGTAGTTAATCCGGAAAAGTTTTACGTTGTAGGTGACTGCATTTTCGGTTCGTTTCAGTAGCCAGGCGCAATGTAGAAAACGGAACGATTTCTCCTACACACAGACGCTTTCAGGAAACACTGCGCATTTGGTGTGTAACTGAGAGTCTCCTCATTGAAAACATCAGAAGCTCTTCAAAGGTAAATGATTTTATTTATTTGGTTATCTGGTTTTTGTGAAAATGTTGCGTGCTACATGTTATTCAAAATGCATTGCTAGCTTTGCATACTCTTACACAAATTAGTCAATTTCTATGGTTCAAAAGCATATTTTGAAAATCTGAGATGACAGTGTTGTTAAGAAAAGGCTAAGCTTGAGAGCAGATGCATTATTTTCATTTTATTTGCGATTTTCAGAAATCGTTAACGTTACATTATGCTAATGAGCTTCAGGCTATAACTGTATACAGGGTTTTTCATAGCCAAACGTGAACAAAACGGAGCGATTTGTCCTACACAAATAATATTTTTTGAAAAACTGCACATTTGCTATGTAACTGAGAGTCTCCTCATTGAAAACATCCGAAGCTCTTCAAAGTTAATGATTTTATTTATTTGGTTATCTGGCTTTTGTGAAAATGTTGTGTGCTACATGCTACACAAAATGCTATGCTAGCTTTGCATACTCTTACACAAATTAGTCAATTTCTATGGTTCAAAAGCATATTTTGAAAATCTGAGATGACAGTGTTGTTAAGAAAAGGCTAAGCTTGAGAGCAAACGCATTATTTAAATTTTATTTGCGATTTTCAGAAATCGTTAACGTTGCGTTATGCTAATGAGCCTGAGGCTTTAGTCACAATCCCGGATCCGGGATGGGGAGTTTCAAGAAGTTAAAAGGTAGAGCCTGTCTGCATTCATAGCATTTGGGTAGCCATCCAAGGCGTCCTCTGTCTGCTAAGAATGTCTCAGTGTAGTTTGGCTTTCCTGGAACGGGGTCAAAGAGGCGGAAGTTTTTGATGATTTTGTCAAGGCGATCCCCGCCAAGTGCCGGGGAGCATCTGCACTCTCCCGTGGGGAATTGTGGGCCGAAAGGCCAAGAGGAAAAGTCAAGCTGTGGTTGTGTTGGCGAGAAGGCCCCAATTCACTGTGGGCCGAATGGCCAAGAGAAAGAGGCTGAAATCTCCTGTCATCTACATTCCCTCGGTCTCTGAGCTCCGGATGTGAGCTTGGTTACTTGGTTTGGTTGTCCCGCGATAGTACGTGACTGTTCTGGAGTTCCTCCAGATGATATCTAAGGGTGGTGTTCTGCTGCATCGCAACCTGGGAGTTGAGGGTGTTTATTTTAATTGTATTTTTTTCGCCCTTGCTCTGCTCGGCCTCATACTTATCTTTAATGGTTTGCAGTGAGAGGTCTCGAGTATGGAGTGAGAGATCCAGTGATGCAATGTCCTCCTTTTGTTTAGAGGTCACCTTTTCCAACTTTCTCACCTGGTCTTTCTCATCCTTCATTAAATCAGCGACTTCAATGAGTTCTGCTATTTTGTCCTCCAACTTGGTCATTGTGTTCATTAACTTCCTGACGCACCCATCGCGTTAGCGGGATCATTTTCATCAACACCGCGCCAAATTAAATTACTAAAAATATTTAATTTTCATGAAATCACATGTGCAATATAGCAAAACACAGCTTAGCTTGTTGTTAATCCATTTGGCGTGTCAGATTTAAATACAGCTTTTCGGCAAAAGCTTAACAAGTGTTTATGTAAGAACATCTCTCTCAGTAGACAAAATATTACAAACACTAGCAGCCAAGTAGATTGGTCACAAAAGTCAGAAAAGCAATAAATTAAATCACTTACCTTTGATGATCTTCGGATGTTTGCACTCACGAGACTCCCAGTTAGACAATAAATGTTCCTTTTGTTCCATAAAGATTATTTTTATATCCAAAATACCTCCATTTGTTTGGCGCGTTATGTTCAGAAATCCACAGGCTTGAGCGGTCACAACATTGCAGATGAAAATTTCCAAATAGTATCCGTAATGTCCACAGAAACATGTCAAACATTTTTTATAATCAATCCTCAGGTTGTTTTAAAAATATATAATCGATAATATATCAACCGGGACTGTAGCTTTTTCAGTAGGAGAGGGAGAGACAATGGCTGCCCCACTCTGTTGCGCAAGCAAAACTCTGTGAACACCCATCTATCCACTGATGTGATGTGATCTTTCTCACTCATTTTTTCAAAATAAAAGCCTGAAACTATGTCTAAAGACTGTTGGCACCTTGAGGAAGCCATAAAAGGAATCTGGTTGATATCCCTTTAAATGGATGCAAGGCATCCAATGGAACAGAGAGCTTTCAGGAAAAACAGCACTTCCCGGTTGGATTTTCCTCAGGTTTTCGCCTGCAATATCAGTTATGTTATACTCACAGACAATATTTTGACAGTTTTGGAAACTTTAGGGTGTTTTCTATCCTAATCTGACAATTATATGCATTTTCTCGTTCAAATGGGTACAATTATTTTTTTTGCCAGAAACAAAAATCCTGCCCCCTACACTCAAGAGGTTAACTGATCGTCTTTGGTCTGCAGCTTTTGGAATAGAGCATTATTGCTTTGTGTGGTTTCATTCACAACCGCTTGCAGGGCATGAAGTTGCTCGCCCCAGTTTCTAGCTAGCTTGTCAGATTAATCTAGTTTTGTGTGGACTTCATCGTATTTAGTTTTGGCTAAAGTGAGTTGTTCCTTTAGAATACAGACTTGGTCAAGAGTTTGTTCACGTTCTTTATTATAAGTGTTAGACAGATCTTCTAATTTATCTGCCCTCACACACAGTTCCTCGGCTAGCAGTTGTTTATCCTTTTCGGCTTTCGATGCCAGCTCCCTGGTTCTCTCCACCTGTGCCTTGAAGTCCCCAGCTTCCTGCTCATTCAATGTATAAATGTATCTTACTACACAATTGGTATGGAATTAGGACGACAGTGCAGCCTCGTCCTATCTTAGATTCCTCACAGGGGGCACCAATATGTCATGACTTTGTATTAGTTAATGTGATGACTGTTGCTCATCGAATGATTAAAAGTTTCTAATTGCGTGATTAACTGAATCAAGCAATTATTAACTCATTAAGAGCAGCATTTTTAATAACAATACATTACATTTACATTTACATTTAAGTCATTTAGCAGACGCTCTTATCCAGAGCGACTTACAAATTGGTTGAATTCACCTTCTGACATCCAGTGGAACAGCCACTTTACAATAGTGCATCTAAATCATTAGGGGGGGTGAGAAGGATTACTTATCTATCCTAGGTATTCCTTGAAGAGGTGGGGTTTCAGGTGTCTCCGGAAGGTGGTGATTGACTCCGCTGTCCTGGCGTCGTGAGGGAGTTTGTTCCACCATTGGGGGCCAGAGCAGCGAACAGTTTTGACTGGGCTGAGCGGAATACATTT
>NW_027005470.1:0-4009 GCF_036934945.1 Oncorhynchus masou masou | reverse complement strand
GGACAGAGAGACTGCAGGCACTAACTACTGATATAGAATTCATATCCTGTTAGTCACAGCAGCATGTCATAAAGATATGAAGGAATTCTGTTGTGAAACAGAAGTCATCAAGGTAAAAATCCACAGCACGTTGAACTGCTTTTCAAAATGCTGTACACACATGTAGAATTAAATCTGAGGGAGTTGATCCGATTTTGTAGGCTATACCTCCTTACACTCAGCATCAATTGTAATGATTAAATATTCATCATAAATATGAACTTATTATACGGTATTGTACTGTATTATATACTGTATTACTGTATTATACTGTATTATGTATTATAACGTATTGTACTGTATTATATACTGTATTACTGTATTATAGTGTATTATGTATTATAACATAGTATACTGTATTATAACATATTATACTGTATTATATACTGTATTACTGTATTATACTGTATTATGTATTATAACGTATTATACTGTATTATATACTGTATTACTGTATTATACTGTATTATGTATTATAACGTATTATACTGTATTATATACTGTATTACTGTATTATAGTGTATTATGTATTATAACGTAGTATACTGTATTATATACTGTATTACTGTATTATACTGTATTATGTATTATAACGTATTATACTGTATTATACATATTATATACTGTATTATACTGTATTATATACTGTATTACTGTATTATACTGTATTATGTATTATAACGTATTATACTGTATTATGTATTATAACGTATTATACTGTATTATATGTATTATATATTGTATTATTCTGTATTATACTGTATTACTGTATTATACTGTATTATGTATTATAATGTATTATACTGTATTATACGTATTATAATGCATTATACTGTAGTATATTGTATTATTCTGTATTATACTGTTTTATAATGTATTATACCCTATTATGCTGTACTTCCCTGACTTTGTCTACTTCTTAAATTTCCCCCATATCCAGGATCAAGATGTGTACTGAGGTGAACATGGACCACTTCCTGACAGCGCACCATGAGATGGGACACAACCAGTACCAGATGGCCTACAGGAACCTGTCCTACCTGCTGAGAGACGGGGCTAACGAGGGCTTCCCCACGAGGCCGTGGGGAGATCATGTCCCTGTCCGCTGCCACCCCCAAACACCTGAAGGCCCTGGGACTCCTGCCAGACGACTTCGCAGAGATAAAGGTGACTACCTGAGTCAGGGGTAGGGGCAGGTTGTGGTAGAAGCAGATCTAGATCTGAGGATAACAGTTAGACAACAGTTGTTGTTGTTGTTATAGCTGGTCTATGGAATACCTGAGTTACACCTGAACAGAATAGGGGTCAGCGACAGGGTCAGCGACAGGGACAGGGTCAGGGTCAGGGTCAGGGTCAGGGTCAGGACAGGGACAGGGACAGGGACAGGGTCAGGGTCAGGGTCAGGACAGAGCCAGGGTCAGGGACAGGGTCAGGGTCAGGGACAGGGTCAGGGTCAGGGCCAGGGTCAGGGTTAGGGACAGGGTCAGGGACAGGGTCAGGGACAGGGTCAGGGCCAGGGTCAGGGTCAGCGTCAGGGCCAGGGCTGTGTTGTAGGTTTTGTTTCACGTTGTTTCATCAAAATAGCTCCTCTAGTGACTCCCTGTCTCGGATAACACCCGAGAAGTGCCCTACTCTTTGACCAGAGACCACTACGCTCTGTTTTCTATACAGTGTCAGCATTCTAGATGTACCCTCTCTCAAACAGCACTTCTTCCTCCCGCTCCAATGCAGAGACTGAGATCAACTTCCTGATGAAGCAGGCCCTGACCATCGTAGCCACCCTGCCTTTCACCTACATGCTGGAGGAGTGGAGGTGGCAGGTCTTCCTGGGGACCATCCCCAAGGACCAGTGGATGCAGCGCTGGTGGGAGATGAAGTAAGGAAGGACCTCTTCTTGAGCTTCCTCAGCTTGTCATAGGTCACAGTTGATTTAGCTTTAGCTGATGGGAGATGAAGCAAGGAAGGACCTCTTCTGAGCTCCTTCAGCTTGTCATAGGTCACAGTTGATTTACTTTTAGCTGATGGGAGATGAAGCAAGGAAGGACCTTCTTCTGGAGCTCCTTCAGCTTGTCATAGGTCACAGTTGATTTAGCTTTAGCTGATGGGAGATAAAGTAAGGAAGGACCTCTTCTAGAGCTCCTTCAAGCTTGTCATAGGTCACAGTTGATTTAGCTTTAGCTGATGGGAGATAAAGTAAGGAAGGACCTCTTCTAGAGCTCCTTCAGCTTGTCATAGGTCACAGTTGATTTAGCTTTAGCTGATGGGAGATAAAGTAAGGAAGGACCTCTTCTAGAGCTCCTTCAGCTTGTCATAGGTCACAGTTGATTTAGCTTTAGCTGATGGGAGATAAAGTAAGGAAGGACCTCTTCTGGAGCTCATTCAGCTTGTCATAGGTCACAGTTGATTTAGCTTTAGTTGATGGGAGATAAAGAATCGCAAACAATATATCAGTGTTGTATATCAATGTAAAGAAGCAGCTCTCTAGTGGAGGTTTAGTGTTTTTACCTCATAGTTGGTTTCGCAATACACTATAGGGACATTACAACGCTAACTATTGATGCTAACTCTGTTACCAGGAGGGATATGGTCGGTGTAGTGGAGCCCTTACCCAGAGATGAGACATACTGTGACCCGCCTGCACTGTTCCACGTGTCCGGAGACTACTCCTTCATCAGGTCTCATCTCAATATCCCTCACATCCAGCCATTCTCAACACACATCCATCCAGCCATTTTCACATCCATCCAGCCATTCTCAACACATCACATCCAGCCATTCTCAACACCCCTCACATCCAGCCATTCTCAACACCCACACATCCAGCCATTCTCAACACCCCTCACATCCAGCCATTCTCACACCCTACATCCAGCCATTCACATCCATCCAGCCATTCTCAACACCCCTCACATCCAGCCATTCTCCCTCACATCCAGCCTCACATCCAGCCAATCTCAACACCCCTCACATCCAGCCATTCTCACTACCCCTCACATCCAGCCATTCTCAACACCCCTCACATCCAGCCATTCTTACTACCCCTCACATCCAGCCATTCTCACACATCCAGCCATTCTTACATCCATCCAGCCATTCTCACTACCCCTCACATCCAGCCATTCTCTGCTACCCCTCACATCCAGCCATTCTCACTACCCCTCACATCCAGCCATTCTCACTACCCCTCACATCCAGCCATTCTCACCACCAGCCATTCTCAGCACCCCTCACATCCAGCCATTCTCACTACCCCTCACATCCAGCCATTCTCAACTACATCCAGCCATTCACATCTCCAGCCATTCTCACTACCCCCTCACATCCAGCCATTCTCACAACCCCTGTCCAGCCATTCTCAACACCCTCACATCCAGCCATTCTCACTACCCCCTCATCCAGCCATTCTCAACACCCCTCACATCCAGCCATTCTCACTACCCCTCACATCCAGCCATTTAGCTTTAGGTGGTGGGAGATGATGAAGCATAGACATGTATTTGACCCAGGACTGTCTCTGTCTGTCATAGATACTTCACCAGGACATGTACTGTATCTGACCCAGGACTGTCTCTGTCTGTCATAGATACTTCACCAGGACATGTACTGTACTTGACCCAGGACTGTCTCTGTCTGTCATAGATACTTCACCAGGACATGTACTGTATCTGACCCAGGACTGTCTCTGTCATAGATACTTCACCAGGACATGTACTGTATCTAACCCAGGACTGTCTCTCTCTGTCATAGATACTTCACCAGGACATGTACTGTACTTGACCCAGGACTGTCTCTTCTGTCATAGATACTTCACCAGGACATGTACTGTATCTGACCCAGGACTGTCTCTGTCATAGATACTTCACCAGGACATGTACTGTATCTAACCCAGGACTGTCTCTCTCTGTCATAGATACTTCACCAGGACATGTACTGTATCTTGACCCAGGACTGTCTCTTCTGTCATAGATAC
>NW_027005469.1:0-4010 GCF_036934945.1 Oncorhynchus masou masou | reverse complement strand
AGAGGTACCAGAGAAACACTGTGTTAGCACTACTGACCACATCTCAGAGAGGTACCAGGGAAACACTGTGTTAGCACTACTGACCACATCTCAGAGAGGTACCAGAGAAACACTGTGTTAGCACTACTGACCACATCTCAGGAGAGGTACCAGAGAAACACTGTGTTAGCACTACTGACCACATCTCAGAGAGATACCAGAGAAACACTGTGTTAGCACTAATGACCACATCTCAGGGAGGTACCAGGGAAACACTGTGTTAGCACTACTGACCACATCTCAGAGAGGTACCAGGGAAACACTGTTTAATCACTACTGACCACATCTCAGAGAGGTACCAGAGAAACACTGTTTAATCACTACTGACCACATCTCAGAGAGGTACCAGAGAAACACTGTGTTAGCACTACTGACCACATCTCAGGAGAGGTACCAGAGAAACACTGTGTTAGCACTACTGACCACATCTCAGAGAGGTACCAGGGAAACACTGTGTTAGCACTACTGACCACATCTCAGAGAGGTACCAGGGAAACACTGTTTAATCACTACTGACCACATCTCAGAGAGGTACCAGAGAAACACTGTTTAATCACTGCTGACCACATCTCAAGAGAGGTACCAGAGAAACACTGTGTTACATTTACATCTGTTTAATCACTACTGACCACATCTCAGAGAGGTACCAGAGAAACACTGTGTTAGCACTACTGACCACATCTCAGAGAGGTACCAGAGAAACACTATTGCTTTTCTGACCACATCTCAGAGAGGTACCAGAGAAACACTGTGTTAGCACTACTGACCACATCTCAGAGAGGTACCAAGAAACACTGTGTTAGCACTACTGACCCATCTCAGGAGAGGTACCAGAGAAACACTGTTGTCACTACTGACCACATCTCAGAGGGTACCAAGAAGAGAAACACTGTGTGCTTACCACTGACCACATCTCAGAGGTACCAGAGAAACACTGTGTTAGCACTGCACTGACCACATCTCAGGAGAGGTACCAGAGAAACACTGTTTAATCACTACTGACCACATCTCAGAGAGGTACCAGAGAAACACTGTGTTAGCACTACTGACCACATCTCAGAGAGGTACCAGAGAAACACTGTGTTAGCACTACTGACCACATCTCAGAGAGGTACCAGAGAAACACTGTGTTAGTCACTACTGACCACATCTCAGAGAGGTACCAGAGAAACACTGTGTTAGCACTACTGACCACATCTCAGAGAGGTACCAGAGAAACACTGTTTAATCACTACTGACCACATCTCAGAGAGGTACCAGAGAAACACTGTGTTAGCACTACTGACCACATCTCAGAGAGGTACCAGAGAAACACTGTGTTAGCACTACTGACCACATCTCAGAGAGGTACCAGAGAAACACTGTGTTAGCACTACTGACCACATCTCAGAGAGGTACCAGAGAAACACTGTGTTAGCACTACTGACCACATCTCAGAGAGGTACCAGAGAAACACTGTGTTAGCACTACTGACCACATCTCAGAGAGGTACCAGAGAAACACTGTGTTAGCACTACTGACCACATCTCAGGAGAGGTACCAGAGAAACACTGTTTAATCACTACTGACCACATCTCAGAGAGGTACCAGAGAAACACTGTGTTAGCACTACTGACCACATCTCAGAGAGGTACCAGAGAAACACTGTGTTAGCACTACTGACCACATCTCAGAGAGGTACCAGAGAAACACTGTGTTAGCACTACTGACCACATCTCAGAGAGGTACCAGAGAAACACTGTGTTAGCACTACTGACCACATCTCAGAGAGGTACCAGAGAAACACTGTGTTAGCACTACTGACCACATCTCAGAGAGGTACCAGAGAAACACTGTGTTAGCACTACTGACCACATCTCAGAGAGGTACCAGAGAAACACTGTGTTAGCACTACTGACCACATCTCAGAGAGGTACCAGAGAAACACTGTGTTAGCACTACTGACCACATCTCAGAGAGGTACCAGAGAAACACTGTTTAATCACTACTGACCACATCTCAGAGAGGTACCAGAGAAACACTGTGTTAGCACTACTGACCACATCTCAGAGAGGTACCAGAGAAACACTGTTTAATCACTACTGACCACATCTCAGAGAGGTACCAGAGAAACACTGTTTAATCACTACTGACCACATCTCAGAGAGGTACCAGAGAAACACTGTTCAATCACTACTGACCACATCTCAGAGAGGTACCAGAGAAACACTGTTTAATCACTACTGACCACATCTCAGAGAGGTACCAGAGAAACACTGTTTAATCACTACTGACCACATCTCAGAGAGGTTCCAGAGAAACACTGTGTTAGCACTACTGACCACATCTCAGAGAGGTACCAGAGAAACACTGTGTTAGCACTACTGACCACATCTCAGAGAGGTACCAGAGAAACACTGTTTAATCACTACTGACCACATCTCAGAGAGGTACCAGGGAAACACTGTGTTAGCACTACTGACCACATCTCAGAGAGGTACCAGAGAAACACTGTTTAATCACTACTGACCACATCTCAGAGAGGTACCAGAGAAACACTGTGTTAGCACTACTGACCACATCTCAGAGAGGTACCAGAGAAACACTGTTTAATCACTACTGACCACATCTCAGAGAGGTACCAGAGAAACACTGTGTTAGCACTACTGACCACATCTCGAGAGGTACCAGGAAACACTGTTTAATCACTACTGACCACATCTCAGAGAGGTACCAGAGAAACACTGTGTTAGCACTACTGACCACATCTCAGAGAGGCACCAGAGAAACACTGTGTTAGCACTACTGACCACATCTCAGAGAGGTACCAGAGAAACACTGTGTTAGCACTACTGACCACATCTCAGAGAGGTACCAGGGAACACTGTGTTAGCACTACTGACCACATCTCAGAGAGGTACCAGAGAAACACTGTGTTAGCACTACTGACCACATCTCAGGAGAGGTACCAGAGAAACACTGTGTTAGCACTACTGACCACATCTCAGAGAGGTACCAGAGAAACACTGTGTTAGCACTACTGACCACATCTCAGAGAGGTACCAGAGAAACACTGTGTTAGCACTACTGACCACATCTCAGAGAGGTACCAGAGAAACACTGTGTTAGCACTACTGACCACATCTCAGAGAGGTACCAGAGAAACACTGTTTAATCACTACTGACCACATCTCAGAGAGGTACCAGAGAAACACTGTTTAATCACTACTGACCACATCTCAGAGAGGTACCAGAGAAACACTGTTTAATCACTACTGACCACATCTCAGAGAGGTACCAGAGAAACACTGTTCAATCACTACTGACCACATCTCAGAGAGGTACCAGGGAAACACTGTTCAATCACTACTGACCACATCTCAGAGAGATACCAGAGAAACACTGTTTAATCACTACTGACCACATCTCAGAGAGGTACCAGAGAAACACTGTTCAATCACTACTGACCACACTCTCAGGGAGGTACCAGGGAAACACTGTTCAATCACTACTGACCACGTCTCAGAGAGGTACAGGGAACACTGTTTAATCACTACTGACCACGTCTCAGAGAGGTACCAGGGAACACTGTTTAATCACTACTGACCACATCTCAGAGAGGTACCAGAGAAACACTGTGTTAGCGCTACTGACCACATCTCAGAGAGGTACCAGAGAAACACTGTTTAATCACTACTGACCAACGCCTCAGAGAGGTACCAGGGAACATCAGGTGAAGCACTACTGACCACATCTCAGGAGAGGTACCAGAGAAACACTGTTTAATCACTACTGACCACATCTCAGAGGTACCAGAGAAACACTGTGTTAGCGCTACTGACCACATCTCAGAGAGGTACCAGAGAAACACTGTTTAATCACTACTGACCACGTCTCTGAGAGGTACCAGGGAAACACTGTTTAATCACTACTGACCACGCCTCGGAGAGGTACCAGAGAAACACTGTGTTGGCACTACTGACCACATCTCA
>NW_027005468.1:0-4013 GCF_036934945.1 Oncorhynchus masou masou | reverse complement strand
TTAGCGTCTCCTGGAGAACCAGCTTTCCGCCAAAGCAGAGAAGTAAGTGTAAATTCCATCGCTCCACCCTCTCCTTCCTCAGATACGTCATCGCTCCACCCTCTCCTTCCTCAGATACGTCATCGCCCACCCTCTCCTTCCTCAGATACGTCATCGCTCCACCCTCTCCTTCCTCAGATACGTCATCGCTCCACCCTCTCCTTCCTCAGATACGTCATCGCTCCACCCTCTCCTTCCTCAGATACGTCATCGCTCCACCCTCTCCTTCCTCAGATACGTCATCGCTCCACCCTCTCCTTCCTCAGATACGTCATCGCTCCACCCTCTCCTTCCTCAGATACGTCATCGCTCCACCCTCTCCTTCCTCAGATACGTCATCGCCTCCACCCTCTCCTTCCTCAGATACGTCATCGCTCCACCCTCTCCTTCCTCAGATATGTCATCGCTCCACCCTCTCCTTCCTCAGATATGTCATCGCTCCACCCTCTTCTTCCTCAGATACGTCATCGCTCCACCCTCTTCTTCCTCAGATACGTCATCGCTCCACCCTCTCCTTCCTCAGATACGTCATCGCTCCACCCTCTCCTTCCTCAGATACGCCACCAAGTGGTGGTGGATTGGATTGGCATCAACCCACATACAGAGTGCAGCTGCAAGTTTCCTGAGATTTGCTAACTTCTACTGCCGCTTCATCCAGGGTTACAGCCCCCTGCTTCCCCCCACTCAGCACTCACCTCTTACTAGTTTCCATTCACGTGCTCTCCAGCAACTGACCGGGTGTCCTCGGAACTCAAACATCGATTCATTACAGCTCCCATCTTAATCTATCCGGAACCGGCCTGTCAGTTTGAGGTGGAGGTCGACGCCTCAGATGTTGGAGTGGGGTCGTCCTGTCCCAGCTTTCTGCCCAGGGCCAAAAGCTCCTGCGCTTCTCTCCCATCGTCTTACCCCTGCTGAGAGGAACTATGATGTGGGAAATCGAGAACTCCTCACTGTCAAGATGGCGTTGGAGGAGTGGAAGCACTGGTTGGAGGGGGCGGAACACCCATTCTTTGCATGGACTGACCAAAACATCCTGGAATATCTCCACACCGCCAAGCACTTGGGCCTGTTTTTCAGCCGTTTCAATGTCACTGTCTCCTACAACCCGGGGTCCAAGAATGTGAAGCCTGATGCTGACTGACACAGAGTTCAGGACATTAATGACCCGGGGTCCAAGAATGTGAAGCCTGATGCTGACTGACACAGAGTTCAGGACATTAATGACCCGGGGTCCAAGAATGTGAAGCCTGATGCTGACTGACACAGAGTTCAGGACATTAATGACCCGGGGTCCAAGAATGTGAAGCCTGATGCTGACTGACACAGAGTTCAGGACATTAATGACCCGGGGTCCAAGAATGTGAAGCCTGATGCTGACTGACACAGAGTTCAGGACATTAATGACCCGGGGTCCAAGAATGTGAAGCCTGATGCTGACTGACACAGAGTTCAGGACATTAATAACCTGGGGTCCAAGAATGTGAAGCCTGATGCACTCTCACGTCTGCATAACCTCACTGCGACTCCGGCTGACCCCAAGACCATTTTACAGTTTTGATGTGTTCACTATTATTCTACAAAGAAAGAAAAAGAAGAAAAAGCCTTTTGTATTTAACTAGGCAAGTCCGTTAAGAACAATTTCTTATTTTCAATGACGGCCTAGGAACAGTGGGTTAACTGCCTTGTTCAGAGGCAGCACGACAGATTTTTTTCCTTGTCAGCTTGGAGATTCGATCTTGCAACCTTTCGGTCACTAGTCCAATGTTCTAACCACTAGGATACCTGTCGCCCCTTGAATGAGTAGATGTGTCCAAACTGTTGACTGGTGCTATATTTAATATATATATATATATTGGCCTTCTTTTCTATATATAAATATACTACTAACTTTTCTTTTCTTGGCCCCTGGTTGTGTGTGTATATATATACATACATATATATATATAGCCATTTTTCCAGCCAAAGATAGGAGCCACAAAAAGCAGAAATAGAGATACAATTCACCACTAACCTTTGATGATCTTCATCAGATGACACTCATAGGACTTCATGTTACACAATACATGTATGTTTTGTTCGATATAGTTCATATTTATATCCAAAAGAGTAAGCATTGTCGCGCTATGTTCAATTTACAGAAATACTCATAATAAGCATTGCTATAAGATACAACTGTTATGCATGGAAGTTTAGATCCTCTTCTCCTTAATGCAACTGCTGTGTCAGATTTGTTTTAAACTTAACCGGAAAAAAACACCATGCAATAATCTGACTACTGCACTCAGACAACAAAAACAAGCCATACAGATATCCACCATGTTGTGGAAGTCAGAAATACTATTATAAATATTCACTTACCTTTGATGATTTTCATCAGAATGCACTCCGAGGAATCCCAGTTCCACAATAAATGTTTGATTTGTTCAATAAAGTCCATCATTTATGTCCAAATACCTCCTTTTTGTTTGCGCATTTAGTACACAATCCAAACTCAGGACGCGCGGGTAGGTCCAGGCGAAAGTTCAGATGAAAAGTACAATTCTTAGAAACATGTCAAACGAAGTATAGAATCAATCTTTAGGATGTTTTTATCATAAATCTTCAATGATGTTCCAACCGGAGAATTCCTATGTCTGTAGAAATGCAATGGAATGCAAGCTAACCCACACGTGAACGCAAGTGACCAGCTCATGCCACTCTGGCAGACCTCTGACTCATTCCCTCTCATTTGCCCCTCCTCACAGTAGAATAAGTAGAATAAGGTTCTAAAAACTGTTGACATCTAGTGGAAGCCTTGGGAAATGCAATATGACCCCATAGACACTGTATATTCGATTGGAAATGACTTGAAAAACTACCAACCTCAGATTTACCACTTCCTGGTTGGATTTTTCCTCAGGGTTTTTTCCTGCCATATGAGTTCTGTTATACTCACATACATCATTCAAACTGTTTTAGAAACTTCAGAGTGTTTTCTATCCAAATCCACTAATTGTATGCATATTCTAGCTTTTATGGCTCGGTAGCAGGCCGTTTATTTTGGGCACACTTTTCATCCAAAATTCCCAATGCTACCCCCTACCCTAGAGAAGTTAACGAATGAAGTGGAAAAAGTAACCAGCTAACAATGAGGCTGATCCCGCCTGTTTATTTAACGCTGCATTGTCTTCCCCTAGTTGGAAGACTGACATGAGAGTAAGGTAGGTCGAGTCTGTGGGGAGAGCAGGCCTTTCAGAGAGTAAGGTAGGTTGAGTCCGTGGGGAGAGCAGGCCTTTCAGAGAGTAAGGTAGGTTGAGTCTGTGGGGAGAGCAGGCCTTTCAGAGAGTAAGGTAGGTTGAGTCCGTGGGGAGAGCAGGCCTTTCAGAGAGTAAGGTAGGTTGAGTCCGTGGGGAGAGCAGGCCTTTCAGAGAGTAAGGTAGGTTGAGTCCGTGGGGAGAGCAGGCCTTTCAGAGAGTAAGGTAGGTTGAGTCCGTGGGGAGAGCAGGCCTTTCAGAGAGTAAGGTAGGTTGAGTCTGTGGGGAGAGCAGGCCTTTCAGAGAGTAAGGTAGGTTGAGTCCGTGGGGTGAGCAGGCCTTTCAGAGAGTAAGGTAGGTTGAGTCCGTGGGGAGAGCAGGCCTTTCAGAGAGTAAGGTAGGTTGAGTCTGTGGGGAGAGCAGGCCTTTCAGAGAGTAAGGTAGGTTGAGTCTGTGGGGAGAGCAGGCCTTTCAGAGAGTAAGGTAGGTTGAGTCTGTGGGGAGAGCAGGCCTTTCAGAGAGTAAGGTAGGTTGAGTCCGTGGGGAGAGCAGGCCTTTCAGAGAGTAAGGTAGGTCGAGTCCGTGGGGAGAGCAGGCCTTTCAGAGAGTAAGGTAGGTCGAGTCCGTGGGGAGAGCAGGCCTTTCAGAGAGTAAGGTAGGTCGAGTCCGTGGGGAGAGCAGGCCTTTCAGAGAGTAAGGTAGGTCGGAGTCTGTGGGGAGAGCAGGCCTTTCAGAGAG
>NW_027005467.1:0-4013 GCF_036934945.1 Oncorhynchus masou masou | reverse complement strand
GAAAATGTACCCTCACCACGCTGCACCTTGGTCCTCTTCTTTTAATGGCCGTGACAGTACTATTGTTTGTACAGATGAATGTCGTACCTTCAGGCGTTTGGAAATTGCTCCCAAGGATCAACCAGACTTGTGGAGGTCTACAATTATTTTTCTGAGGTCTTGGCTGATTTCTTTTGATTTTCCCACATGATGTCAAACAAAGAGGTACTGTGTTTGAAGGTAGATCTTAAAATACATCCACAGGTTCACCTCCAAATTGACTCAAATGATGTCAATTAGCCCATCAGAAGCTTCTAAAGCCATGAAATCATTTTCTGGAATTTTCCAAGCTGTAAAAAGGCACAGTCAACTTAGTGTATGTAGACTTCTGACCCACTGGAATTGCGATACAGTGAATTATAAGTGAAATAATCTGTCTGTAAATAATTGGTGGAATAATGACTTGTGTCACGCACAAAGTAAATGTTCTAACTGACTTGCCCAAACTATAATTTGTTATCAAGAAATTTGTGGAGTGGTTGAAAAATGAGTTTTCATGAGTTTTCAACCTAAGTGTATGTAAAGTTTCATTTTCAACTGTAGCTCAATGATGTTCCAGGATCAACACAACTAAATGATGTTCAAGGATCAACACAACTAAATGATGTTCAAGGATCAACACAACTAAATGATGTTCTAGGATCAACACAACTAAATGATGTTCTAGGATCAACACAACTAAATGATGTTCCAGGATCAACACAACTAAATTATGTTCTAGGATCAACACAACTAAATGATGTTCTAGGATCAACACAACTAAATGATGTTCCAGGATCAACACAACTAAATTATGTTTCAGGATCAACACAACTAAATTATGTTCTAGGATCAACACAACTAAATGATGTTCTAGGATCAACACATTTTATTTATTTATTTTATTTCACCTTTATTTAACCAGGTAGGCATGTTGAGAACAAGTTCTCATTTACAATTGCGACCTGGCCAAGATAAAGCAAAGCAGTTCGACACATACAACAGAGTTACACATGGAGTAAAACAAACATACAGTCAATAATACAGTCTCAACACGTCTATATACGATGTGAGCAAATGAGGTGAGATAAGGGAGGTAAAGGCAAAAAAAGGCCATGGTGGCAAAGTAAATACAATATAGCAAGTAAAACACTGGAATGGTAGATTTGCAATGGAAGAATGTGCAAAGTAGAAATAAAAATAATGGGGTGCAAAGGAGCAAAATAAATAAATTAAATAAATACAGTAGGGAAAGAGGTAGTTGTTTGGGCTAAAATATAGGTGGCTGTGTACAGGTGCAGTAATCTGTGAGCTGCTCTGACAGTTGGTGCTTAAAGCTATGAGGGAGATAAGTGTTTCCAGTTTCAGAGATTTTTGTAGTTCGTTCCAGAAATTGGCAGCAGAGAACTGGAAGGAGAGGCGGCCAAAGAAATAATTGGAAGACATCTAAATGATGTTCTAGGATCAACACAACTAAATGATGTTCCAGGATCAACACAACTAAAAGATGTTCCAGGATCAACACAACTAAATGATGTTCTAGGATCAACACAACTAAATGATGTTTTAGAATCAACACAACTAAAAGATGTTCCAGGATCAACACAACTAAATGATGTTCTAGGATCAACACAACTAAATGATGTTTTAGAATCAACACAACTAAATGATGTTCTCGGATCAACACAACTAAATGATGTTCTAGGATCAACACAACTAAATGATGTTCTAGGATCAACACAACTAAATGATGTTCTAGGATCAACACAACTAAATGATGTTCCAGGATCAACACAACTAAATGATGTTCCAGGATCAACACAACTAAATGATGTTCCAGGATCAACACAACTAGATGATGTTCTAGGATCAACAAAACTAAATGATGTTGCAGGATCAACACAACTAGATGATGTTCTCGGATCAACACAAACTAATGATGTTCTAGGATCAACACAACTAAATGATGTTCTAGGATGAACACAACTAAATATTTTTCCAGGATCAACACATCTAAATGATGTTCTAGGATCAACACAACTAAATGATGTTGCAGGATCAACACATCTAAATGATGTTCCAGGATCAACACAACTTTGAATTGGGGTCAATAAACCTGCAAATCTTGCAATCGCAAGACAATCAGCTTATTGGTTCAAGGATTTTTGATTCAGGGACAACAAACTAACAACGTTCCATGATCATGCCGCCTTGGTAGAACCAAGGCTTGGAGAGACAGAGAGGGGGTCCTGTGTGGCTCAGTCGGTAGAGCATGGCGCTTGCAACGCCAAGCGCCGTGGGTTCGATTCCCGCTGGGGCCACCCATATGTAAAAGTAGTGGCCCCAGCCGACTTGTAAGTCGCTTTGGACAAAAGCGTCTGCTAAATGGGATATATAGAGGAGCTCAGGCAGTCCCAGAGGCAGGGAGAGGAGCTCAGGCAGTCCAAGAGGCAGGGAGAGGGAGGCAGGCAGTCCCAGAGGCAGGGAGAGGAGCTCAGGCAGTCCCAGAGAGGGGAGAGGAGCTCAGGCAGTCCCAGAGAGGGGAGAGGAGCTCAGGCAGTCCAAGAGGCAGGGAGAGGGAGGCAGGCAGTCCAAGAGGCAGGGAGAGGGAGGCAGGCAGTCCCAGAGGCAGGGAGAGGAGCTCAGGCAGTCCCAGAGGCAGGGAGGGGAGCAGGCAGTCCCAGAGCAGTCCCAGAGGCAGGAGAGGAGTTCAGGCAGTCCCAGAGGGCAGGGAGAGGAGTTCAGGGCAGTCCCAGAGGCAGGGAGAGGAGCTGTAGCAGTCCCAGAGGCAGGAAGAGGAGCTCAGGCAGTCCCAGAGGCAGGGAGAGGGGAGGCAGGCAGTCCCAGAGGCAGGGAGAGGAGCTCAGGCAGTCCCAGAGGCAGGAGAGGAGCCCAGGCAGTCCCAGAGAGGGGAGAGGAGCTCCAGGCAGTCCCAGAGGCAGGAGAGGAGCTCAGGCAGTCCCAGAGAGGGGAGAGGAGCTCAGGCAGTCCCAGAGGCAGGAGAGGGAGGCAGGCAGCTGGCTCCATGGTGTGTGGCCTATTTTTTTACTTTCTTCCTTGTGTATGTGTCCCACTTAGACAGCTGTTTGAGTACTCAAACACTAAAAACACTAAGAGACTGCCACGGGAGGGGGCTTCGCAGCCACACAGTCCACATAAAGCAAAGGGAGTTCAGAGATGGCTAGGGCAGAGGAACTGTTCCAATTTTGATGGGATGGAGAGAGAGTGTGTGAGTGTGTGTGTGTGTGTGTGGGGGGTATAACTCATGTAAACACAGACCCACCCCCCACCTGACACAAATATACCACAGCATGAGTTTGCTAGGTCAGGTTGGGCTACTATGTTGTTACAGATGTCGGATCTTAATTTGACCCGCTTGGTCGCAGGAGGAAAATAATCCCACAGCAGGAGGATATGAATAGCTGAATAAATATTTAGAATCGCCACCAGGGGGCAGCTGGAAGCAGTGTTTCTATACATGCGTACCGTACCTACATCAACCTTGACTGCAGGTCCACTGGGCACCAGTTCAAGTAGGCTATGTAGGATACAAACATCTCTGTTAATTCTTATGTGGATTATAATAATTGGAGAGTTCAAAAGGTACTCGCACTCAAACCATGAAAAGGAAAAAACCCAAAGATGCTGAAAATGCTAAAATAATAGAAAAAATGTAATTCATGTTCGAGAGAATATAAAAAATAGTACACGCCTAGTCAGGCCTTCATCAGCTGTACAAAGAAAGACAAGACACATCCTGTTGACACACCTGTTGCGAGTAAAGCAATGGGTGGTCATCAGAAATATTAGCATAAAATATGTTGTAGAGAAATATAAAAAAAATAAGGACAATCTCAAATATCACATGATTGAAGTAAGACACAATCGGTATAGGTACTGCATAGCGACATGCCATTAAAAAATATATAGAGGAGCTCAGGCAGTCCCAGAGGCAGGAGAGGAGTCAGGCAGTCCAAGAGGCAGGGAGAGGGAGG
>NW_027005466.1:0-4015 GCF_036934945.1 Oncorhynchus masou masou | reverse complement strand
ATGCAACAGATGAATAGAGTAAAAACATATGAGATGAGTAATGCAAGATATGTGTCAGGACCCGGTTACGAACCTGGGTCTCCGGAGTGAGAAACAGTCACTTAACCAACTGAGCCACGAATAGTCAGCAGAACCCAGGAGATGAGGCAGACACAGCAGTACTTAAGACGATGTATTTAATAAAGTAAAAAGGAGAAGTCCTTAAATGCCGAAGACTCGGAACACATGATTAATTACCAACTCAGCCGTTTCCTTGGCAGAAGGTAACTTAGTCAGAGGGACGAACCTGGCCGCCTTTGAAAACCTGTCGATTATGACTAGGATAGTAGTATTGCCATGGGATGGAGGAAGTCCAGTAATAAAGTCCAATGAGATATGGGACCAGGGTCTGTGGGGAACAGGTAAAGGGTGAAGGAGTCCTGAGGGCGGAGGTGAGAAGATTTGCCCTGGCACACACGGGACAGGCATTGACGAAAGTGGCAACGTCTTCTCTTATGGTAGGCCACCAGAACTTACGCTGGATGAACTCCAAGGTGCGACCTACGCCCGGATGACAGGTGAGGCGCAGAGGAGTGCCCCCACAGAAGGACCTGAGTCCTCACTGCCTTGGGGACAAACAACCGATTGGCAGGACCTTCCTTCGGGTCCGTGGTTCGTTAGCTTGAGCACGCCCCACGGTATCCAACTTGCCACGAGATCGGAGCCACAATCTTAGCAGCAGGAAGGACAGGCATGTCCGTGTCATCTCGAATGGCAGGAGCGTAGACCCGGGACAGGGCATCCGGTTTGAGATTCTTCGACCCGGGCCGGATAGGTGAGGATAAACTGGAATCGATTGAAGAAAAGAGACCATCTAGCTTGTCTAGAGTTCAACCGCTTCGTCTGCTGGATATACTCCAGATTTTTGTGGTCCGTAAGTACTTGAAACGGGTGAGAAGCCCCCTCGAGCCAGTGTCTCCATTCCTTCAATGCCATCTTAACCGCTAGAGTTCACGATCCCCCACATCGTAGTTCCTCTCAGTCGGGGTAAGCCGGTGCAGAAGAAAGCGCACGGATGAAGCTTCTTGTCTTCACCCTCTGAGACAGGACAGCTCCAACACCAACCTTGATGCGTCTACCTCCACCACAAATGGTTCATCCGTAGTCGGTAGTATCAGGATGGAGCAGAGAAACGCGCTGCTTGAGTCCTTGGAAGGCCGCCTCAGCTTTCTCCCCACAAAAACCTTGCATTGCCACCCTTGGTTAAAGCTGAGAGAGGGGCTGCCACCAAGCTGAAGTTCTTGATGAACTTGCGGTAAAAGTTTGTGAAGCCCAGGAAACGCTGAACTTCCTTAAGGGATTTGGGGGGTGGGCCAATCCGCTACCGCCCCTACCTTCCTGGGGTCCATTTGGACTCGACCGGGTTCCACTACAAATCCCAGGAATTGTACTGGATGAATGGAATTCACATTTTTCCGGCTTAACGCACAGATGGCTGTCCATGAGGCGTTTGAGTACTTGTCTGACATGCTTAGTGTGTTCTTGAAGGGAGCTCGAAAAGATGAGGATGTCATCAAGCAAACGAACACAAATATGTTAAGCATATCCCTAAGCACATCGTTTATGAGCGCTTGGAACACCGCTGGGGCGTTGGTCAGGCCGAAGGGCATCACCAAGTATTCATATGACCAGTAGGCGTGTTGAAAGCGGTCTTCCACTGTCACCAGGTCTGATCCGTCAAGCTTAGTGAAAACAACTGCTTCCTGGAGCAGCTCAAGGCTGTGGCCATAAGGGGTAGCGGGTAACGGTTACGGACGGTTATGGCATTGAGTCCCCGGTAGTCGATGCAAGGACGAATCCACCGTCTTTCTTGGCCACAAAGAAAAACCCTGCTCCCGCTGGGAGGTGGATGGACGCATGAGGCCTGCTTCCAGAGCGCCCTGATGTAGGTATCCATAGCAGCTCGTTCGGTGGAGATAGGGGAAAGATCCGACCCCCTGGGGGGCAAGTGCCCTGAAACAGGTTGATGGGGCACCGTAAGTCTATGGGGTGGTAGCATGGTGGCCCTCTGTTCGCTAAACACCAGTTTGAGGTCATGGTAACACTCGGGAACTCGGGTCAGGTCGATGGATTCTAAAGACTCGGGAGTAGAACCTGGGAATTCTGGAAAATACAAGTAGCTTGGCACGTGAGGACCCCACAGCTTGATAGTGCCCACAGACCAGTCGATGTGAGGGTTATGGCTGTGAAGCCAGGGGTATCCAAGGACGAGAGGAACTCGGAACAGGAGATCAAAATGAAAGTTCATCAATTCCTGGTGTTGTGAAACTGAAAGTCGCAAGGGAGGTAGTGACATGAGTGACAAGTCCAGATCCCAAAGGGCTTCCATCCAATGTAGTGACCCTCATGGGTTCACTTAGAGGTTCAGAGGTAACGCCATTCTCCTTCGCCCAGACACCATCCATGAAGTTACCTGCGGCTCCAGAGTCTACCAAGGCTTGAAGGTGAAGCTTGTGGTTGTCCCAGGAGAGGGGTGACTGGAATGAGCAGACGGGAGTTGGACGGATGGGAGTGAGGTTATGTTTCCTGCTACAGTTCCCCCGGTCTGTACGGGACAGAGCGTTTCCCTGGAGCCCGGGACACGGGAACGAAATGGCCCGTTTGCCGCAATATAGACAGCGTCGCTCATCCGGCGGTCTCTCTCAGCCTGGAGATGCGGCCCATCTGCATGGGTTCCTGATGGAACCAGCGAGGATAAAGGTGGGGACTCGGAGCTGGGACTGATAGGGCCAGAGGTCTACGGTTGAGTTCTCTCTCAGACGCTGGTCAATGCGTGAGGCCAACTTGATCAGGACTCGAGATTGTCCGGTGGTTCCCGAGTGGCCAGTTCATCTTGGATAGTGTCGGAAAGGCCTTTCAGAAAGCACACCGTGAGCGCCTCGTTGTTCCAGCCACTTGCTGCTGCCACCGTGCGGAACTGGATGGCATAGTCCGTCACGCTGCGCCAACCTTGGTGGAGAGTCAGGGGAGCGCTGGCTGAGTCAGAACCACTGCTTGGGCCTTGAAACACTCGTTTGAATTCCTCAGCAAAGGCAAAGTAGCTGGCACAGCAGGAACTATGGGCATCCCACACAGCAGTAGCCCAGGCCAGGGCTTTTTCCGACAGCAGGGTGATGATATAAGCGATCTTAGACCGGTCGGTGGGAAACGACGAGGGTTGTAGCTCAAAGGAGAGAGAACATTGGGTGAGAAACCCTTTACAAGCACTTGGATCACCTGAGAACCGTTGGGGAGGTGGAAGACGAGGTTCAGCCAGGGGGTTAACTGCCATGGGTAAGTGAATCTGAGGTACTGGGACGGGAACTGTTGCCGGGGTAAGACGATCAGATATTTGCTTAATGGAAGTCAGCATCTCCGACAGAAGATGAGAATGTCTAGCCATTAAGGCCTCTTGCTGAACCAGGGCGGCTTCGTGGCGTTGGACAGTCTCCTGGTGGTGGGACAGCATGGAAAAAAGGTCCTGGGAACTGGCTGCCTCTGGGTTCATTTTTGGCTCTGTGTTTCTGTCAGGACCCGGTTACGAACCTGGGTCTCCGGAGTGAGAAACAGTCACTTAACCAACTGAGCCACGAATAGTCAGCAGAACCCAGAAGATGAGGCAGACACAGCAGTACTTAAGACGGTGTATTTAATAAAGTAAAAAGGAGAAGTCCTTAAATACAAAAATGGCAAATCCAAAAGGTGGTAGGAATAGCACAAAAAAGCCTCAAGAGACACTCAAAAACAAAAACAGAATTCCACAAGAGCATCCACCGGAATCGACAGGAAAACACAGAACACTAGGGCTGGGTGCTAACATACAAACACAGAGCACAGAACTGAGGGAAACTAAGGGTTTAAATACAATCAGGGGAAACGAGGTACAGGTGCAAATAATAATGGGGAACAAGGGAAAAAACATAAGGTCAAAAAGCACAATGGGGGCATCTAGTGACCAAAACCCGGAACAACCCTGGCCAAATCCTGACAATATGTA
>NW_027005465.1:0-2500 GCF_036934945.1 Oncorhynchus masou masou | reverse complement strand
TCCACAGTTAGCTTCATCTTTTTAGATGACATATTTCTTAAAGATGTACATACTGTATGTTTATTTGCGATACAGTGCAATATTATTTGATTTGTAATTTGTAAGGAATTGGTTCTTTGTCCATCGTATTGGCCAGGTGTATTGATATATTGATATATTGTCCCGGTGGTCACTGCCCACTCTGTGAGGGTGGCGGTTACCAACAACCTATGTGCCAACATCACAGGCTTCCTGCCGTCCACTGTATCTACCAGATGCTTCCGCAGCAGAGCCTTCACCAAGGGCAAAGTCTCCATCAAGGTAGGCCTTTCTCCAGTCTGTGGTTATGTTATTGGCCTCATGCCTTTTCTCTTCATTCATGGCTCCATCTACTGGCTATTTCCATTGAACAAGGGTCATGGCTTTGGTGAGCAGCATGGAGAATTCCACCTGCTATGTTTTGAGACATGGGAATGAGAACTCACACCTGATCAATTGTTTTTTACTGGTGCTGGTCTCTTGGTACAATACCCTATACAACAAATACATATTGATATACTAGGGATGTGCATCTTTCCCTTTCAAGGCGTATCTACACACATGAGCTCCGATACGATACAGGAATGATACGTTTTAGTTCAAAACGTTTCGATGCGGTTCAGTTTGATTAGAGAACGAATCAATGTACTAACATTTGCTGCATAATCACATTCATTTTCCATTCTAAATTAAAACCTCCTGCTGAGGGAGCTCATGAGCTAGGCCTATCTGAGCTGTGTGTGTGTGTGTGTGTGTGTGTGTGTAAATTATTTATATCTATGTCTGGTGTAGCATATGTAGCCTATATTTTTTTTTGTCCCCCCACTTTGGTTCAGAAATCACTATCACCCACTAATTGTTGTCATTTTTGCAGATTAAGTTGCGCTAGTAATGTGTCCATATTTATTTACAAATTAGCTATGACTGTCCAAACAGATCTATGAGGAAGGTGGATCCTTTTAAATATGCTATTGGACCATAAACAGATTTAGCTCATTTATTTATGTAGTCCAAATAATGATGATCAACGCTTTTTTGAAATATACACAGTGGAAGTCGGAAGTTTACATACACCTTTATGTTTGAAGCATGAAAAGGTGGCAAAAGGTCGCAAAGTTCAAGGGGGCCGAATACTTTTGCAAGGCACTGTACATTTAAACTCAGTTATTCACAATTCCTGACAATTAATCAGAGTAAAACTATACGATGAATTAGTGAGTATGATACTGTTTGTATACTTGTGTAATATGATTGTGGACTGTTTAATGAAGAAAATAAAATTCTCAATTGGATTTGAACTAAATCAGAGGACCGCCCCTGAGCCCAGTTAGGGTCAGACATCCTCGGACAGCCATTTTCTGATATTCCGAATAATATCGTCAGACCATGTTTTTCTCCATTAGGGGAGGACAAAGGTTGTAGACCAAGCTTACCTCAATTACGAGATGGCTAAAGGTGTAGACCATTGCTGAATCTTTTTAACCATACCACGTGGTTAAACTCTTAGACTTTCGATACCGACAGAATAAGAACAAGTCTTTGATATTGTTTACTAGTCTGCAGCTAGGAATTCGGCATCATTGAACGCGAAGAACGACAACCACCGAAACATCCATTCAATAACGAATGTCACTTTGAACTATCCCCTCTAACCAAGACAGAGAGAGAGAGGGGGAGAGACGGACAATTCTACAAAAGAAAAACTTTTCACCAGCGATCAAGACGACACACTGAGCGTAAATATATATATATTGATTGCAATTGTTCCCGAATGAGTGAGCGTTCATGGGTAAAGGATTAGCATTTTAATTGTTATAATTACCTCTATAGGTTCCTCTCCTCTCTAGGTTTCTTCCTAGGTTTTGGCCTTTCTAGGGAGTTTTTCCTAGCCAACGTGCTTCAACACCTGCATTGCTTGCTGTTTGGGGTTTTAGGCTGGGTTTCTGTACAGCACTTTGAGATATAAGCTGATGTACGAAGGCTATATAAATACATTTGATTTGATTTAGTGACTTCTTAGTCGACCCCACTCCCCTTTGTCAAACAAGCCGCCATGGCGGGTCAGCCCACTAGGCACATTCTATCATTTCATGTAACCATATTTACTGTTTGTTTATGCATTTCTGTGAATTAGTTAGTAATAAATAAACAATTTAAGACTATTGATGTATGGATGACTCATAGTGAAGACTGGGTTCGTGCAGATAATCAACAATTTACGACGTTTGGAATGAGACTAACGTGAGGTAAAGTAAATAATTGATTAATTCAAGACTAATTGATCAGATAAAATATCTGAAAAGCTATTTTAGGAAATGATAACTTTGTAATCTGAATATTTTGCCTTGGTGCATAGATTTCATAGTTAATTAGTTACATGATTAACCAGTTGATCGCATAGTAACTAATTACAGAGAATCTTTGATAGTTTTTATCAGTCTTCAGTTAATGATAGTAAAGACACGACAGTAGGCTTCCACAA
>NW_027005464.1:0-4015 GCF_036934945.1 Oncorhynchus masou masou | reverse complement strand
GCAGTTGCCATAATCAAATCAAATTTATTTATATAGCCCTTCGTACATCAGCTGATATCTCAAAGTGCTGTACAGAAACCCAGCCTAAAACCCCAAACAGCAAGCAATGCAGGTGTAGAAGCACGGTGGCTAGGAAAAACTCCCTAGAAAAGCCAAAACCTAGGAAGAAACCTAGAGAGGAACCAGGCTATGTGGGGTGGCCAGTCCTCTTCTGGCTGTGCCGGGTAGAGATTATAACAGAACATGGCCAAGATGTTCAAATGTTCATAAATGACCAGCATGGTCGAATAATAATAAGGCAGAACAGTTGAAACTGGAGCAGCAGCACGGCCAGGTGGACTGGGGACAGCAAGGAGTCATCATGTCAAGTAGTCCTGGGGCATGGTCCTAGGGCTCAGGTCAGTTGAAACTGGAGCAGCAGCACGGCCAGGTGGACTGGGGACAGCAAGGAGTCATCATGTCAGGTAGTCCTGGGGCATGGTCCTAGGGCTCAGGTCCTCCGAGAGAGAGAAGGAGATACATACAGTGATGCAACCTGTCAGAAAGCTCTCGATGGTGCAGCTGTAGAACCTTTTGAGGATCTGAGGACCCATGCCAAATCTTTTCCTTCTCATGAGAGGTAAACAGGTTTTGTCGTGCCCTCTTCACAACTGTCTTGGTGTGCTTGGACCATGTTAGTTTGTTGGTGTTGTGAATGCCAAGGAACTTGAAGCTCTCAACCTGCTCCACTACAGCCCAACCGATTCGAATGGGGGCATGCTCAGTCATTTTCCTGTAGTCCACAATCAACTCTTTTGTCTTGATCACGTTGAGGGAGAGGTTGTTGTCCTTGTACCACACGGTCAGGTCTCTGACATCCTCCCTATAGGCTGTCTCATCGTTGTCGGTGGTCAGGCCTACCACTGTTGTGTCATGGGCAAAATTAAGGATGGTGTTGGAGTCGTGCCTGGCCGTGCAGTCAGGAGTGAACAGGGAGTAGACTCAGATTCTAGGTTGACATTTGAACTATTCATATTTGTTTAAAATCATTTCAACCCACCTGAGGAGGAGCACTATGTCTGAGACTGCTTTTAGCACATCCTCTATGGAAATGGACATGACCCTTTTAACCCCTAATAAAAAACAACTTTGTTAATGAATGTCATCTAAAACATGTATACTTACCTGGAATGGCCTTCTAAAACATGTATACTTACCTGGAATGGCCTTCTAAACATGTATACTTACCTGGAATGGCCTTCTAAAACATGTATACTTACCTGGAATGGCCTTCTAAACATGTATACTTACCTGGAATGGCCTTCTAAACACGTATACTTACCTGGAATGGCCTTCTAAAACATGTATACTTACCTGGAATGGTCTTCTAAAACATGTATAGTTACCTGGAATGGGCTTTTAAACATGAATACTTACCTGGAATGGCCTTCTAAACATGTATACTTACCTGGAATGGCCTTCTAAACATGTATACTTACCTGGAATTGCCTTCTAAAACATGTATACTTACCTGGAATGGCCTTCTAAAACATGTATACTTACCTGGAATGGCCTTCTAAACATGTATACTTACCTGGAATGACCTTCTAAAACATGTATACTGCTGGGTTGTTGCCCGTAGGAGGGCAACAACCCAGCAGCAGGACCGCTACCTCCGCCTTTGTGCAAGGAGGAGCAGGAGGAGCACTGCCAGGAGCACTGCCAGGGCCCTGCAAACCTCCAGCAGGCCACAAATGTGCATGTGTCTGCTTAAACGGTCAGAAACAGACTCCATGGGGGTGGTATGAGGGCCCGACGTCCACAGGTGGGGGTTGTGCTTACAGCCCAACACCGTGTAGGACGTTTGGCATTTGCCAGAGAACACCAAGATTTGCAAATTCGCCACTGGCGCCCTGTGCTCTTCACAGTTGAAAGCCGGTTCACACTAAGCAAATGTGACAGACGTGACAGAGTCTGGAGACGCCGTGGAGAATGTTCTGCTGCCTGCAACATCCTCCAGCATGGCCCTGGGTTCCTCCTAATGCAAGGCAATGCTAGACCTCATGTGGCTGGAGTGTGTCAGCAGTTCCTGCAAGAGGAAGGCATTGATGCCCGCCGGTTCCCCAGACCTGAATCCAATTGAGCACATCTGGGACATCGTGTCTCGCTCCATCCACCAACAGACTGTCCAGGAGTTGGCGGATGCTTTAGTCCAGGTCTGGGAGGAGATCCCTCAGGAGACCATCCGCCACCTCATCAAGAGCATGCCCAGGCGTTGTAGGGAGGTCATACAGGCACGTAGAGGCCACACACACTACTGAGTCTCAATTTGACTTGTTTTAAGGACATTACATCAAAGTTGGATCAGCTTGTAGTGTAGTTTTCCACTTTAATTTTGAGTGTGACTCCAAATCCAGACCTCCATTGGTTGATAAATTGGATTTCCATTGATCATTTTTGTGTGATTTTGTTGTCAGCACATTCAACTATGTAAAGAAAAAAGTATTTAATAAGAATATTTCATTCTTTCAGATCTAGGATGTGTTATTTTAGTGTTCCCTTTATTGTTTTGAGCAGTGTATATATGTTTAAAAAAAATACAAAAAATATGATATCTCATAACGAGATCAAACTATATCATATTAAATTGTTGATATTGGTGCACACCTCACGTTTGGCCCCAAAGAATCCTGCTTGTGCTTCTGCACACTCCTTAGTTACAACAGACCCAGAAAGTTGTAGCTTACATTCTAATAGATAGCCTACTATAGATATATATTTCTGGAATGTTCATTGAAATTGCCGCAGAGTTTTTATTTGAGCTAATCAGACAAATGAGGCAGACACACAGCCTACATCATCATTTGGTTCTCATTGGTCGAGAGTTCAGAAGAGGGTGAGTAAAGAGAGAAACCTGAAGGGGGGAGGGTAAGCACCAGCTACTTATACTGTTTTTGTAGAATCTGGGGGGGGGGGGGCAGTTGCCAAACAATGGATTTTTTTAACACTTTTGAAACGTGAGCAAACTGATTACCTGTCTTGTATTTTGTAGGTACTGGTCCTGCTGAGCCTAATGGTGACAGAAGGGAGAACTGTGGAATGCTTTGGACGCAGTTACGAGACCAGGAATGAAAAGGTGTCTGCTGCAGGGCTACCCTGGATCTGTGGGAAATATGCATATGGAATCATATAATCTATGCATTCACACACACAGAGACAAACACACGCGCACACACACACACACTCGCACACACACACACACACACGCACACACACACATACACGTGCACACACACACACACCTTGTATGTATCGACAGTCTGAGCAACCAGAGAAGAGACCTTTAAGAGCTGCAGCAGTGTGTCTGGGGCTGCTGAGTGTTCTCCTACTGTCTGGGATCATAGGACTGTACCTCTACTGTGAGTTCATATGTTACTGTCTGGGATCATAGGACTGTACCTCTACTGTGAGTTCATATGTTACTGTCTGGGATCATAGGACTGTACCTCTACTGTGAGTTCATATGTTACTGTCTGGGATCATAGGACTGTACCTCTACTGTGAGTTCATATGTTACTGTCTGGGATCATAGGACTGTACCTCTACTGTGAGTTCATATGTTACTGTCTGGGATCATAGGACTGTACCTCTACTGTGAGTTCATATGTTACTGGCTGGGATCATAGGACTGTACCTCTACTGTGAGTTCATATATTACTGGCTGGGATCATAGGACTGTACCTCTACTGTGAGTTCATATGTTACTGGCTGGGATCATATAACTGTACCTCTACTGTGAGTTCATATGTTACTGGCTGGGATCATAGGACTGTACCTCTACTGTGAGTTCATATGTTACTGGCTGGGATCATATAACTGTACCTCTACTGTGAGTTCATATGTTACTGGCTGGGATCATAGGACTGTACCTCTACTGTGAGTTCATATATTACTGTCTGGGATCATAGGACTGTACCTCTACTGTGAGTTCATATGTTACTGTCTGGGATCATAGGACTGTACCTCTACTGTGAGT
>NW_027005463.1:0-4017 GCF_036934945.1 Oncorhynchus masou masou | reverse complement strand
GCTATTTCATTTGGACTTCTCTAGTGTCTGTGGGTTATTTACGATGAAAACTAAGAACCTAACAATACTGTTCAACATTGCATAAACTTGGAAAATACTTAAAAATGTACAAACAATGACACAAAAAAAATCTAACAATTAACATTCACAGTGAGGTTTACAAACTCAGAGAGTTATGGCCTCTGTTCTACAGTCACATCATACACAATCGTATTTCCATTTTTTCATAGAACACTGATAATAACTGGAGCTGTTGACTTCTTCCATTTCAACTTTCTCCTTCTGGTTCCTATAGAGAGTGATAGCACAAGACTTGAAAAGCAATGAGAATCACAAAACATTTTATATATACATATTTTTTCTATATATATATATTTTATTGAGTATCCAAAACATACAATATACTTGCAGTGAAGCCGGGCAAAAACAACTACACCACACCAGTCATCCAACAGACTCCCATTCAGAGTGACACACCAAAGCATCCTGGGTCAATGCCCCTGGCAAGGGACATAGACAGATCTTCCACCAGGCAAAAAAATGGGGACCCGAACCCTCCAAGATCCGCCCACAGTTCCCCAATAGCTGTCCCTCAGCCATCCGAGACCCCTCCCATAGTCCCACACCAAGAAGAAAGAAATAATACATTACAATTAATTCCATTCCCCACCCCCAAGAACACCCCAATGTATTAACAACCAAGAAAATTAACTTAAGAGAAAAATAAAATTACAAAAGGAAAGAACAAAGAACAATGCAAGAAAAAAATCAAGGACAACTAAAATCATAACAGCAATGCCAACTGTATATGTTTGAGTGCATGTCTGGCACTATTACATGCGTGTGTACTGTATGTGTGTATTTGAGTGTGTGTATATGCATGTGTACTAACACCTGCATGGCATCAGCCCCAGGCAAACCAGCATTGGCTGATAAAACACTGCCCCTCAGTGTCATTCAAACGTACTTTTTATTATGTTTATTTTTACTTTATTTTTGACCGTCATTCTAACTCCACTCCCTCTTGTCACCAATTCCACATCCCAACCCTCAGCTTCCCTCAGCCCCTCCCACCTATCCTTGCTGGCCACCCTCTTCGAATTCTATGCAACATATATCTTTCAACTCTGCTGTGATGTTCAACGTACAACTACAATCTATCTAATCGAATAGAATCCACAGATTGCGAATTGAAGATGAATAGTTTTACTAAGAGTATTAGTATATTAGTAATTGACTGACCCGGTCTTTCCATATCTCCTAACAGTACATTTACATTTACATTTAAGTCATTTGGCAGACGCTCTTATCCAGAGCGACTTACAAATTGGTGAATTCACCTTATGACATCCAATGGAACAGCCACTTTACAATAGTGCATCTAAATCATTTAAGGGGGTGAGAAGGATTACTTTATCCTATCCTAGGTATTCCTTAAAGAGGTGGGGTTTCAGGTGTCTCCGGAAGGTGGTGATTGACTCCGCTGTCCTGGCGTCGTGAGGGAGTTTGTTCCACCATTGGGGGGCCAGAGCAGCGAACAGTTTTGACTGGGTTGAGCGGGAACTGTACTTCCTCAGTGGTAGGGGGCGAGCAGGCCAGAGGTGGATGAACGCAGTGCCCTTGTTTGGGTGTAGGGCCTGATCAGAGCCTGGAGGTACTGCAGGTGCAGTTCCCTGCAGCTCCGTGGTGGGCACCATGGTCTTGCTTTAGCGGATGCTGAGCTAACTGAGCCAGTGGAAGAGCGGAGGAGCGGGACAATGACGTGAGAGAACTTGGGAAGGTTGAACACCAGACGGGCTCGGCGTTCTGGATGAGTTGTAGGGTTTAATGGCACAGGCAGGGAGCCCAGCCAACAGCGGTTGCAGTAATCCTGGCGGGAGATGACAAGTGCCTGGATTAGGACTGCCGCTTCCTGTGTGAGGGGGCAGGGTCGTACTCTGCGGATGTTGTAGAGCATGAACCTACAGGAACGGGCCACCGCCTTGATGTTAGTTGAGAACGACCTTGGGTGTTGTCCAGGATCACGCCAAGGTTCTTAGCGCTCTGGGAGGAGGACACAATGGAGTTGTCAACCGTGATGGCGAGATCATGGAACGGGCAGTCCTTCCCGGGAGGAAGAGCAGCTCCGTCTTGCCAGACATGCAGAGATGCGATTACGCCACCTGGTCATCAGAAGGGGAAGGAGAAGATTGTGTGTCGTCTGCATAGCAATGATAGGAGAGACCATGTGAGGTTATGACAGAGCCAAGTGACTTGGTGTATAGCGAGAATAGGAGAGGGGCCTAGAACAGAGCCCTGGGGGACACCAGTGGTGAGCGCGTGGTGAGGAGACAGATTCTCGCCACGCCACCTGGTAGGAGCGACCTGTCAGGTAGGGCGCAATCCAGCGTGGGCCGCGCGGAGATGCCCAACTCGGAGAGGGTGGAGAGGAGGATCTGATGGTTCACAGTATCGAAGGCAGCCGATAGGTCTAGAAGGATGAGAGCAGAGGAGAGAGAGTTAGCTTTAGCAGTGCGGAGCGCCTCCGTGATACAGAGAAGAGCAGTCTCAGTTGAATGACTAGTCTTGAAACCTGACTGATTTGGATCAAGAAGGTCATTCTGAGAGAGATAGCGGGAGAGCTGGCCAAGGACGGCACGTTCAAGAGTTTTGGAGAGAAAAGAAAGAAGGGATACTGGTCTGTAGTTGTTGACATCGGAGGGATCGAGTGTAGGTTTTTCAGAAGGGTGCAACTCTCGCTCTCTTGAAGACGGAAGGGACGTAGCCAGCGGTCAGGGATGAGTTGATGAGCGAGGTGAGGTAAGGGAGAAGGTCTCCGGAAATGGTCTGGAGAAGAGGAGGGGATAGGGTCAAGCGGGCAGGTTGTTGGGCGGCCGGCCGTCACAAGAAGCGAGATTTCATCTGGAGAGAGGGGAGAAAGAGGTCAGAGCACAGGGTAGGGCAGTGTGAGCAGAACCAGCGGTGTCGTTTGACTTAGCAAACGAGGATCGGATGTCGTCGACCTTCTTTTCAAAATGGTTGACGAAGTCATCTGCAGAGAGGGAGGAGAGGGGGAGGGGGGAGGATTCAGGAGGGAGGAGAAGGTGGCAAAGAGCTTCCTAGGGTTAGAGGCAGATGCTTGGAATTTAGAGTGGTAGAAAGTGGCTTTAGCAGCAGAGACAGGGAGGAAAATGTAGAGAGGAGGGAGTGAAAGGATGCCAGGTCCGCAGGGAGGCGAGTTTTCCTCCATTTCCGCTCGGCTGCCCGGAGCCCTGTTCTGTGAGCTCGCAATGAGTCGTCGAGCCACGGAGCGGGAGGGAGGACCGAGCCGGCCTGGAGGATAGGGGACATAGAGAGTCAAAGGATGCAGAAAGGGAAGAGAGGAGGGTTGAGGGAGGCAGAATCAGGAGATAGGTTGGAGAAGGTTTGAGCAGAGGGAAGAGATGATAGGATGGAAGAGGAGAGAGTAGCGGGGGAGAGAGAGCGAAGGTTGGGACGGGCGCGATACCATCCGAGTAGGGGCAGTGTGGGAAGTGTTGGATGAGAGCGAGAGGGAAAAGGATACAAGGTAGTGGTCGGAGACTTGGAGGGAGTTGCAATGAGGTTAGTGGAAGAACAGCATCTAGTAAAGATGAGGTCGAGCGTATTGCCTGCCTTGTGAGTAGGGGGAAGGTGAGAGGGTGAGGTCAAAAGAGGAGAGGAGTGGAAAGAAGGAGGCAGAGAGAATGAGTCAAAGGTAGACGTGGGGAGGTTAAAGTCGCCCAGGACTGTGAGAGGTGAGCCGTCCTCAGGAAAGGAGCTTATCAAGGCATCAAGCTCATTGATGAACTCTCCGAGGGAACCTGGAGGGCGATAAATGATAAGGATGTTAAGCTTGAAAGGGCTGGTAACTGTGACAGCATGGAATTCAAAGGAGGCGATAGACAGATGGGTAAGGGGAGAAGAGAGAATGACCACTTGGGAGAGATGAGGATCCCGGTGCCACCACCCCGCTGACCAGAAGCTCTCGGGGTGTGCGAGAACACGTGGGCGGACGAA
>NW_027005462.1:0-4017 GCF_036934945.1 Oncorhynchus masou masou | reverse complement strand
TGGGACTGGAGCACTGAACAGCCTCTCTACTATAGATGGGACTGGGAGCACTGAACAGCCTCTCTGCTATAGATGGGACTGGGAGCACTGAACAGCCTCTCTACTATAGATGGGACTGGGAGCACTGAACAGCCTCTCTACTATAGCTGGGACTGGGAGCACTGAACAGCCTCTCTACTATAGCTGGGACTGGGACTGGGAGCACTGTACAGCCCCTCTACTATAGCTGGGACTGGGAGCACTGAACAGCCTCTCTACTATAGACTGGGACTGGGAGCACTGAACAGCCTCTCTGCTATAGATGGGACTGGGACTGGGAGCACTGAACAGCCTCTCTACTATAGCTGGGACTGGGAGCACTGAACAGCCTCTCTACTATAGACTGGGACTGGGAGCACTGAACAGCCTCTCTACTATAGATGGGACTGGGAGCACTGAACAGCCTCTCTACTATAGCTGGGACTGGGAGCACTGAACAGCCTCTCTACTATAGATGGGACTGGGAGCACTGAACAGCCTCTCTACTATAGCTGGGACTGGGAGCACTGAACAGCCTCTCTACTATAGATGGGACTGGGAGCACTGAACAGCCTCTCTACTATAGATGGGACTGCGGAGCACTGAACAGCCTCTCTACTATAGATGGGACTGGGACGGGAGCACTGAACAGCCTCTCTACTATAGCTGGGACTGGGACTGGGAGCACTGAACAGCCTCTCTGCTATAGATGGGACTGGGAGCACTGAACAGCCTCTCTACTATAGCTGGGACTGGGAGCACTGAACAGCCTCTCTACTATAGCTGGGACTGGGAGCACTGAACAGCCTCTCTGCTATAGATGGGACTGGGACTGGGAGCACTGAACAGCCTCTCTGCTATAGATGGGACTGGGAGCACTGAACAGCCTGTCTACTATAGATGGGACTGGGAGCACTGAACAGCCTCTCTACTATAGCTGGGACTGGGAGCACTGAACAGCCTCTCTACTATATCTGGGACTGGGAGCACTGAACAGCCTCTCTACTATAGATGGGACTGGGAGCACTGAACAGCCTCTCTACTATAGATGGGACTGGGAGCACTGAACAGCCTCTCTACTATAGATGGGACTGGGAGCACTGAACAGCCTCTCTACTATAGCTGGGACTGGGAGCACTGAACAGCCTCTACTATAGATGGGACTGGGAGCACTGAACAGCCTCTCTACTATAGATGGGACTGGGAGCACTGAACAGCCTCTCTACTATTGATGGGACTGGGACTGGGAGCACTGAACAGCCTCTCTACTATAGCTGGGACTGGGAGCACTGTACAGCCCCTCTACTATAGATGGGACTGGGAGCACTGAACAGCCTCTCTACTATAGCTGGGACTGGGACTGGGAGCACTGAACAGCCTCTCTGCTATAGCTGGGACTGGGACTGGGAGCACTGAACAGCCTCTCTGCTATAGATGGGACTGGGACTGGGAGCACTGAACAGCCTCTCTGCTATAGATGGGACTGGGAGCACTGAACAGCCTCTCTACTATAGATGGGACTGGGAGCACTGAACAGCCTCTCTGCTATAGATGGGACTGGGACTGGGAGCACTGAACAGCCTCTCTGCTATAGATGGGACTGGGAGCACTGAACAGCCTCTCTGCTATAGACTGGGACTGGGAGCACTGAACAGCCTCTCTACTATAGATGGGACTGGGAGCACTGAACAGCCTCTCTACTATAGATGGGACTGGGAGCACTGAACAGCCTCTCTACTATAGATGGGACTGGGAGCACTGAACAGCCTCTCTACTATAGCTGGGACTGGGAGCACTGAACAGCCTCTACTATAGATGGGACTGGGAGCACTGAACAGCCTCTCTACTATAGATGGGACTGGGAGCACTGAACAGCCTCTCTGCTATAGATGGGACTGGGACTGAGAGCACTGGACAGCCTCTCTACTATAGATGGGACTGGGAGCACTGAACAGCCTCTCTACTATTGATGGGACTGGGACTGGGAGCACTGAACAGCCTCTCTACTATAGCTGGGACTGGGAGCACTGTACAGCCCCTCTACTATAGATGGGACTGGGAGCACTGAACAGCCTCTCTGCTATAGCTGGGACTGGGACTGGGAGCACTGAACAGCCTCTCTGCTATAGCAGGGACTGGGACTGGAGCACTGAACAGCCTCTCTGCTAGATGGACTGGGGAGCACTGAACAGCCTCTCTGCTATAGATGGGACTGGAGCACTGAACAGCCCCTCTACTGCTGGGACTGGGACTGGCTGGACTGGGACTGGGAGCACTGAACAGCCTCTACTATAGCTGGGACTGAGGAGCACTGAACAGCCTCTCTGCCCTATAGCTGGGACTGGGAGCACAGAACAGCCTCTCTACTATAGCTGGGACTGGGAGCACAGAACAGCCTCTCTACTATAGATGGGACTGGGAGCACTGAACAGCCTCTACTATAGATGGGACTGGGAGCACTGAACAGCCTCTACTATAGATGGGACTCTGCTATAGATGGGACTGGGAGCACTGAACAGCCTCTACTATAGATGGGACTGGGAGCACTGAACAGCCTCTCTACTATAGATGGGACTGGGAGCACTGAACAGCCTCTCTGCTATAGATGGGACTGGAGCACTGAACAGCCTCTCTACTATAGATGGGACTGGGAGCACTGAACAGCCTCTCTACTATAGATGGGACTGGGAGCACTGAACAGCCTCTACTATAGATGGGACTGGGAGCACTGAACAGCCTCTGCTATAGATGGGACTATGGAGCACTGAACAGCCTCTCTACTATAGATGGGACTGGGAGCACTGAACAGCCTCTCTGCTATAGATGGGACTGGGAGCACTGAACAGCCTCTGCTATATAGATGGGACTGGGAGCACTGAACAGCCTCTCTGCTATAGATGGGACTGGGAGCACTGAACAGCCTCTCTACTATAGCTGGGACTGGGAGCACAGAACAGCCTCTCTGCTATAGCTGGGACTGGGAGCACTGAACAGACTCTCTACTATAGCTGGGACTGGGACTGGGAGCACTGAACAGCCTCTACTATAGATGGGACTGGGAGCACTGAACAGCCTCTCTACTATAGCTGGGACTGGGAGCACTGAACAGCCTCTCTACTATAGCTGGGACTGGGACTGGGAGCACTGTACAGCCCCTCTACTATAGCTGGGACTGGGAGCACTGAACAGCCTCTCTACTATAGCTGGGACTGGGAGCACTGAACAGCCTCTCTACTATAGATGGGACTGGGAGCTCTGAACAGCCTCTCTACTATAGCTGGGACTGGGAGCACTGAACAGCCTCTCTACTATAGATGGGACTGGGAGCACTGAACAGCCTCTGTACTATAGCTGGGACTGGGAGCACTGAACAGCCTCTCTACTATAGATGGGACTGGGACTGGGAGCACTGAACAGCCTCTGCTATAGATGGGACTGGGACTGGGAGCACTGAACAGCCTCTCTACTATAGATGGGACTGAGGAGCACTGAACAGCCTCTCTACTATAGATGGGACTGGGAGCACTGAACAGCCTCTGCTATGATGGACTGGGACTGGGAGCACTGAACAGCCTCTCTACTATAGATGGGACTGGGACTGGGAGCACTGAACAGCCTCTCTACTATAGATGGGACTGGGACTGGGAGCACTGAACAGCCTCTCTACTATAGACTGGGACTGGGAGCACTGAACAGCCTCTCTGCTATAGATGGGACTGGGACTGGGAGCACTGAACAGCCTCTCTACTATAGATGGGACTGGGACTGGGAGCACTGAACAGCCTCTCTGCTATAGATGGGACTGGGAGCACTGAACAGCCTCTCTACTATAGATGGGACTGGGAGCACTGAACAGCCTCTCTGCTATAGATGGGACTGGGGAGCACTGAACAGCCTCTCTACTATAGCTGGGACTGGGACGGACTGGGAGCACTGAACAGCCTCTCTACTATAGCTGGGACTGGGACTGGGAGCACTGAACAGCCTCTACTGCAATAG
>NW_027005461.1:0-4017 GCF_036934945.1 Oncorhynchus masou masou | reverse complement strand
TTCCTTGATGGCCGTCTTGGTATCTGCTTGTGGGGATATACACGGCTGTGGCGATAACCGAGGAGAGTTCTCTTGGGAGATATACGGTCCAGCATTTGATTGTGAGGAATTCTAGGTCAGGTGGACAAAAAGGACTTGAGTTCTTGTATGTTGTTACAATTACACCATGAGTCATTACTCATGAAACATAACACCCCACCGTTCGTCTTGCCATGAGAGATGCTAGTTCCTGCCGGCGCGACGCATTGAAAATCCCATTGGCTGTATGGACTCCAACAGCATGTCCCCAGCTAGCCATGTCTCTGTGAAACAGAGTATGTTACAATCCCAGATATATCTTTTGGAAAGCAACTCTTGCCCTAATTTCATCGACTTTGTTAACTAGGGACTGGACATTAGCGAGTAATATATTCGGAGGCGGTGGGGGTGTGTGCGCATCTGAAGCCTCACTAGAAGACCGCTCAGGCACCCTCTCCTCAGACAGCGTTGTTTAGGGTCGGCCTCTGGAATCAGATCAAATGCCCTGGGAGGTGCAGACAAAGGATCCGCTTTGGAAAAGTTGTATTCCTGGTCGCAGTGCTGTTTGTACTGGTAAGTTGACATCTCTATGATATCCAATAGTTCATCCCGGCTGTATGTAATAACATTTAAGGTTTTCTGGGCTAACAATGTATGAAATAATACATACAAAAAACTGGACAGATTCCTAAGGACTTGAATCTAGCCCTAAGTGTGCGTAAATTATCTTGGGATTTTTACTTGCAACCTTTTGGTCTGGTGTGCATTAATGTCTCAGTAGTGCCACCAAGATGGTTGTTTGTTACCAAGAACATATAGCCACACACTGTCAGTTGCAGTTACATTACAGTATTATTCCCTGGTGTACAAAAAGGTCAACATAAGGTACCTTCAGAGGTACACATAGGTTCTCACACGGTACTGGTCGGTTAGGGTACATGTGCAGATAATCTAGTATAATGATACAATTTTCTACCCAATATATTAAATATAAAGCTACATTCGTAACCATGTATGAGGTGGGAATTTACCAGTTGTGGATTTGTAAATACCAGTTGGATGTATTCACGTGGTTTGAAATTGTTGGGAAAAATGCCAATTGACTAATGCCCAACAAGCTGCTTCAACCATAAACTAAACGTACAGCTATCATGCTTGTAAACTAATTATAGAGTTTAAAAAAACATATTAATAGGTTTCTTTTTATTAATAAATGTTTTGATGTTACATTTAACTGTCGAAAAATGCTGTTCGGGAGGTAATTTCCTTAGTAGGTGATGTCAGAGGTCAGCATGTGCGAGAGGTCAGAGCTCAGGGATGACGGAAACATTTCCAACTGGTAATTAATGGAAAGTATATATGGAGACAGTTTAGAGCCAAAAACAAGGGATTAAATACATGTAAAAAAAATATATATATTTCTTGTATCTCTTAGATATAGAACAGACACTTCAGATTTTGGGGGGGTCTATCTGTTAGTGTAGTGTGAATCTGTTATTTAATGCCTTTGTTTGGGCTAATAGCATTACACCAAAACATTTTTTTAATCAAATAATTTTTTTATGTATTTGTTTTATATTCTTCAAGTGGTCAAAATTCAAATAACAAAATTATTCTTAGTACGACCTTCTTAAAACCATTCCATGTAGCTTAGTATAGCTTACTGATAATTAGTTTCCAGTTAAGAAATAACAAATTCACAGCAACAACTTGCCATTAAGTTACAGGAAATGAACAATAATCTCTTCCCAGTGAACCCATTACTATTTACATTTAAGTCATTTAGCAGACGCTCTTATCCAGAGCGACTTACAAATTGGTGAATTCACCTTCTGACATCCAGTGGAACAGCCACTTTACAATAGTGCATCTAAATCATTAAGGGGGGGGGTGGTGAGAAGGATTACTTATCTTATCCTAGGTATTCCTTGAAGAGGTGGGGTTTCAGGTGTCTCCGGAAGGTGGTGATTGACTCCGCTGTCCTGGCGTCGTGAGGGAGTTTGTTCCACCATTGGGGGGCCAGAGCAGCGAACAGTTTTGACTGGGCTGAGCGGGAACTGTACTTCCTCAATGGTAGGGAGGCGAGCAGGCCAGAGGTGGATGAACGCAGTGCCCTTGCTTGGGTGTAGGGCCTGATCAGAGCCTGGAGGTACTGCGGTGCCGTTCCCCTCACAGCTCCGTAGGCAAGCACCATGGTCTTGTAGCGGATGCGAGCTTCAACTGGAAGCCAGTGGAGAGAGCGGAGGAGCGGGGTGACGTGAGAGAACTTGGGAAGGTTGAACACCAGACGGGCTGCGGCGTTCTGGATGAGTTGTAGGGGTTTAATGGCACAGGCAGGGAGCCCAGCCAACAGCGAGTTGCAGTAATCCAGACGGGAGATGACAAGTGCCTGGATTAGGACCTGCGCCGCTTCCTGTGTGAGGCAGGGTCGTACTCTGCGGATGTTGTAGAGCATGAACCTACAGGAACGGGCCACCGCCATGATGTTGGTTGAGAACGACAGGGTGTTGTCCAGGATCACGCCAAGGTTCTTAGCGCTCTGGGAGGAGGACACAATGGAGTTGTCAACCGTGATGGCGAGATCATGGAACGGGCAGTCCTTCCCCGGGAGGAAGAGCAGCTCCGTCTTGCCGAGGTTCAGCTTGAGGTGGTGATCCGTCATCCACACTGATATGTCTGCCAGACATGCAGAGATGCGATTCGCCACCTGGTCATCAGAAGGGGGAAAGGAGAAGATTAATTGTGTGTCGTCTGCATAGCAATGATAGGAGAGACCATGTGAGGTTATGACAGAGCCAAGTGACTTGGTGTATAGCGAGAATAGGAGAGGGCCTAGAACAGAGCCCTGGGGGACACCAGTGGTGAGAGCGCGTGGCGAGGAGACAGATTCTCGCCACGCCACCTGGTAGGAGCGACCTGTCAGGTAGGACGCAATCCAAGCGTGGGCCGCGCCGGAGATGCCCAACTCGGAGAGGGTGGAGAGGAGGATCTGATGGTTCACAGTATCGAAGGCAGCCGATAGGTCTAGAAGGATGAGAGCAGAGGAGAGAGAGTTAGCTTTAGCAGTGCGGAGCGCCTCCGTGATACAGAGAAGAGCAGTCTCAGTTGAATGACTAGTCTTGAAACCTGACTGATTTGGATCAAGAAGGTCATTCTGAGAGAGATAGTGGGAGAGCTGGCCAAGGACGGCACGTTCAAGAGTTTTGGAGAGAAAAGAAAGAAGGGATACTGGTCTGTAGTTGTTGACATCGGAGGGATCGAGTGTAGGTTTTTTCAGAAGGGGTGCAACTCTCGCTCTCTTGAAGACGGAAGGGACGTAGCCAGCGGTCAGGGATGAGTTGATGAGCGAGGTGAGGTAAGGGAGAAGGTCCCCGGAAATGGTCTGGAGAAGAGAGGAGGGGATAGGGTCAAGCGGGCAGGTTGTTGGGCGGCCGGCCGTCACAAGAAGCGAGATTTCATCTGGAGAGAGAGGGGAGAAAGAGGTCAGAGCACAGGGTAGGGCAGTGTGAGCAGAACCAGCGGTGTCGTTTGACTTAGCAAACGAGGATCGGATGTCGTCGACCTTCTTTTCAAAATGGTTGACGAAGTCATCTGCAGAGAGGGAGGAGGGGGGAGGGGGAGGAGGATTCAGGAGGGAGGAGAAGGTGGCAAAGAGCTTCCTAGGGTTAGAGGCAGATGCTTGGAATTTAGAGTGGTAGAAAGTGGCTTTAGCAGCAGAGACAGAGGAGGAAAATGTAGAGAGGAGGAGTGAAAGGATGCCAGGTCCGCAGGGAGGCGAGGTTTTCCTCCATTTCCGCTCGGCTGCCCGGAGCTCTGTTCTGTGAGCTCGCAATGAGTCATCGAGCCACGGAGCGGGAGGGGAGGACCGAGCCGGCCTGGAGGATAGGGGACATAGAGAGTCAAAGGATGCAGAAAGGGAAGAGAGGAGGGTTGAGGAGGCAGACTCAGGAGAAAGGTTGGAGAAGGTATGAGCAGAGGGGAAGAGATGATAGGATGGAA
>NW_027005460.1:0-4019 GCF_036934945.1 Oncorhynchus masou masou | reverse complement strand
AGCTACTTTCCTTACTGAGGAGTTGGCAACACTGGTATCATCCCAGATTAGAAACAATACACTATTTCAAAGCACAGGTCATGTTTGCCTAAATACAATGTAATTACTAGTTGTTACACAGGATTTAGCTGGTTCAAATTAAGTGTATCTTGAGGAGTACTTACTTGTAATGAATATGTACTTATACAGTACATTACCCATCCTGAGAATCTGGTCCTCAAGCTTCTGGAAGTGCCATCCAAGTAGGAAAATAATCAAATCTAATTGTATTGGTCACATACACATGGTTAGCAGATGTTAATGTGAGTGTTTTAATTCCAACAGTGCAGTAATATCTAACAAATAATCTAACAATTCTCAACAACTACCTAATACACACAAATCTAAAGGAGTGAATGAGAATTTGTACATATAAATATATGGATAAGCGATGGCCGAGCGGCATAGGCAAGGTGCAGTAGATGGTATATAATACAGTATATACATGTGATATGAGTAATGTAAAATATGTAAACATTATTAATGTGGCAATGTTTAAAGTGACTAGTGATCCATTTATTAAAGCGTCCAGTGATTGGGTCTCAATATGGGCAGCAGCCTCTCTGAATTAGTGATTGCTACTTAGCAGTCTGATGGGCTTGTGATAGTATTAATCTTTTACCATCCGCGAACAGCTCAAACGTCATCAACCATCTGGTCCAGCGTGGACCTATTGTAAGAAGGCTCACTGTAGCAGTCAAACTTTGGCACAATGTTTTCGATCTTGATGACACTGACATTTTCAGATTTAACTATTGTTTTCAAACGTTATGCTCGTCGCCATTGTTCAATCTTATACTCGTACTAAATTAAGATATTATACTGAATTTAATCAACCAGACTCAGAGGTAAACTTCAACATGTCTTTACTCCAGCACTGTCTGTAATCCCCTCACATTCCTTTACTGGCGTGGTGACGTCCTATCTCAGTACGTCACATCAATACATGACAGCACTCCAGTCTCCTTTTTCACCTCATTTAACACCTGACTTACTTAACAAAAGGCACATCTGAATTGAGTAACACAGTATGAGTCATAATGCCCATAAAACCTAGCCTTTAAATGGTTCCAATGTTTTTTTCCATATGGGATTTTAAAACTACTTCATATACAGTGGGGCAAAAAAGTATTTAGTCAGCCACCAATTGTGCAAGTTCTCCCACTTAAAAAGACGAGAGAGGCCTGTAGGTATGACAGACAAAATGAGAAAAAAAATCCAGAAAATCACATTGTAGGATTTTTTTATGAATTTATTTGCAAATTATGGTGTAAAATAAGTATTTGGTCAATAAAAGTTTGTCTCAATACTTTGTTATATACCCTTTGTTGGCAATAACATAGGTCAAACATTTTCTGTAAGTCTTCACAAGGTTTTCACACACTGTTGCTGGTATTTTGGCCCATTCCTCCATGCAGATCTCCTCTAGAGCAGTGATGTTTTGGGGCTGTTGCTGGGCAACACAGACTTTCAACTCCCTCCGAAGATTTTCTATGGGGTTGAGATCTGGAGACGGGCTTGGCCAATCCAGGACCTTGAAATGCTTCTTACGAAGCAACTCCTTCGTTGACCGGGCTCATTGGGATCATTGTCATGCTAAAAGACCCAGCCACGTTTCATCTTCAATGCCCTTGCTGATGGAACAAGGTTTTCACTCAAAATCTCACGATACATGGCCCCATTCATTCTTTCCTTTATACAGGTCAGTCATCCTGGTCCCTTTGTAGAAAAACAGCCCCAAAGCATGATGTTTCCTCCCCCATGCTTCACAGTAGGAATACTGTTCTTTGGATGCAACTCAGCATTCTTTGTCCTCCAAACACAACGAGTTGAGTTTTTACCAAAAAGTCATATTTTGGTTTCATCTGACCATATGACATTGTCCCAATCTTCTTCTGGATCATTCAAATGCTCTCTAGCAAACTTCAGACAGGCCTGGACATGTACTGGCTTAAGCAAGGGAACACGTCTGGCACTGCAGGATTTGAGTCCCTGGCAGCGTAGTGTGTTACTGATGATAGGCTTTGTTACTTTGTCCCAGCTCTCTGCAGGTCATTCATCATGTCCCCCCGTGTGGTTCTGGGATTTTTGCTCACTGTTCCTGTGATCATTTTGACCCACTGGGTGAGATCTAGCGGGAGCCCCAGATCGAGGGAGATTATCAGTGGTCTTGCAAGTCTTCCATTTCCTAATAATTGCTCCCACAGTTGATTGATTCAAACCAAGCTGCTTACCTATTGCAGATTCAGTCCCAGCCTGGTGCAGGTCTACAATTGTTTCTGGTGTCCTTTGACAGCTCTTTGGTCTTGGCCATAGTGGAGTCTGGAGTGTGACTGTTTGAGGTTGTGGACAGGTGTCTTTATACTGATAACGAGTTCAAACAGGTGCCATTAATACAGGTAACGAGTGGAGGACAGAGAGCCTCTTAAAGAAGTTACAGGTCTGTGAGAGCCAGAAATCTTGCTTGTTTGTAGGTGACCAAATACTTATTTTCCACCATAATTTGCAAATAAATTCATAAAAAATCATACAATGTGATTTTCTGGATTTTTCTTCTCATTTTGTCTGGTCATAGTTGAAGTGTACCTATGATGAAAATTACAGGCCTCTCATCTTTTAAGTGGGAGAACTTGCACTATTGGTGGCTGACTCAACATTTTTTGCCCCATTCGTACATTTCTTAGTTTTGGGTGGTATGCTCCAAAGTAACTTAATGCTTGAATTTTTCGATTTAAGTAATTAGTTACTTTTTTAAAAATAACTTGTTGCTTTTAAATATGATTTTTATTTTTTAATGTTGTTTCAAAAGTTCTAATCTCACCCCTAAACAGGTTATTCAAATGTTCATGTCGACATTTCAAGTCGGGTTTGTTGTAACTTAGTAGGCTGTATTTAGTGACTTTCATAAAGCTGCCTAATGTTTTTGATTAATGGACAATGCCCCTTTGACGCGATGGATTTAGCATGATTTATTTTGCTGTGATGCAGAACTTTTCTTTGCATTCTTCAGACATTCCATAGTTTAATGTAGAATTTTGTCAGAACACTTGGACAAAGGCTATTGTTCATACATCTTTCTTTATTATTGTCACGTTCACTGGAATAATTATCAGACCAAGCTGCAATGCAATATGGTTTCCAGATATTATTTATTTGAAATGCACAAAACAATAAAGCAAGAAGGAAACAACGAACCGTAACAAAGAGGTGTAGCAGACACTAACTCAAAACAATATCCCATAAAATACAGGTGGAAAAAAATGCTAATTCAATATGATCCCCAACCAGAGACAATGATAGCCAGCTGCCTCTAATTGAGAATCCTACCAAACACCAATCTAGAAAAACTAAACTAGAACCCCACATAGAAAATAATAACTAGAAACCCCCCAGTTATGCCCTGATCTACTATACCATAGAAAAACAAAGGTTCTCTATGGTCAGGGCGTGACAATTATCATAATCTGTATACATTTCTCCTCCATCACTCATTTTTTGTGGAACAGTTACATTTCAATAGGCTGCTGAACTACAAAGGCCAAATAATAATGAGATTTAAAAAAATAAGACATTGTATTTTGCAAGAAACTCAGTTCAATTTACTAAAATAACTGAAAAAACTATTAGGGAATCTGACCGACCTCAGTCTTGAGCTCTCCCATGATGTGTCGCATTGACAATCCTTTAGGTGCTGAGCGTAATACCCTGACTACGCCGCTCGTATCGCGTGCGCGAGCATGGCAAAATAAATGTTGAAATCTAGATTATTCAATTATTGCACCCACATTGCTCGGGTGCGCCAACGCGTCTGCATTGCCAAGGGCTAAAATAGAAGTCAGTTCTATTTGTGACGCAGATCTCGCTGCAAGTCCTGCCTCTCCCATCTCCTCATTGGTTTATAGAAGCAGGTACCCACATGCCACCTCCTCATTGGTTATACCCACGTGGGTGAATGAAAGACCGAACAAGGTCGGTGGCGG